>NC_090830.1:50844061-51058746 GCF_028021215.1 Eschrichtius robustus
CCAACTTACACAGTCGGCTATATGGTATTGTACCGTAATAGGTTTATAATACTTTTCACGCAAACAATACATAAAAAACAAGCACAAAAACAAAGAAAGCATGTTTAATCTTACAGTACAGTAACTTGAAAAGTACAGTAATACAGTACAACAGCTGGGATACTCGGGCTGGCATCGAGGGAACAGGCGAGCAGAGTTACTGATTGGAGGAGGGAGGGGAGGTGGGAGATGGTAGGGGTGAAGGATTATCAGCAGTAGGAGACAGAGGGCAAGCTGCAATTTCACTCCTACCTGACGTTGATGGCAAAGGTTCTGGTTCCTTGCTGGATTTAATTCTATCTACCCTCTTGAAAGAATGATCCATTGATGTCTGGGTAGTAGCTCTGTTTTTCTCATCTTAGATGACAAGGTAACACTGGATTGCAATCTGAATGGCTGCTGCCACCTTTGGGTCCCATTCTAGGTTCGGGTCCTGTGCCTCAAAAACTAACAGTGCTTCCTCAAGTAACGAAGATTCCCTTGCCATTTTCTGTGTCGTGAATCTCTTCAGTTCTTCAGTTACTTTTTCTTCCTCCTGTCCCTCTTCATCCTTTCTCTGGGCCTCCAATTCCATCAGTAAGCTCCTCATGTTGCACAGCAAGGAGTTCAGCGAAATCGTCCTCTTGCAGATCTAGCTCCAGCTTCTCGCTGAGGGTCACTACGTTGCTGAAGACCTCTTCGGACTTCTGATCTACCTTCTCAAATCCACAAAAATCATGAACAAACTGTGGGCAAAGGTTCTTCCAAACCCCATTCAGCGTGACCGCCATACCCTCACACCATGCAAAGTCAATGTTTTTTATGGTCTTGTAGATGTTATAGTCCTCCCAAAGTTGTCCCTAGGTTGTTCCTGATTTGTCACTTACCTTTACTGCCTGACAAATAGTGTGACATAAATAATATTTCTTGAAAGTCGCTATAACGCCCTGGTCCATAGGTTGGATGAGCAACATAGTATTTGGTGACAGATGCAGTACTTTGACGTTGGGATGAAAGTCATCCATGAATGGGGGGTGGCCCAGAGCATAGTCGAGCAGCAAAAGAATGTTTTGCTAGAACGTCTTTCTCCAAGCAATATTTCTCTACATCTGGGATAAAGTGGTGGCAAAACCAGTCCTGGAACGTGGCCTGTGTAATCCGGGATTTGGGGTTATGCTTCCACACAACAGGAAGAGAGCCCTTGGCTATGGTTTTAAGGGTTCTTGGGTTCTGTGAATGATAAACTAAGAGAGGTTTCAGCTTCAATTCACCGGAAGCATTGCCACCAAACAACAGTTAGCCTATCCTTTGCTGCTTTACAGCCCGGCGTCAACTTTTCCTCCTCACTGACGTAACTTCGGTCTGGCATCCTCTTCCAGTACAGTTGTGTCTCATCCACATTAAAAACCTGGTTGGGTAAATACACACCATCATCAATAATTTCTCAAAGTGTTTCTGGAAGTTCCTGGACAGCTACCCTATCTGCACTTGCTGTCTCTCCACTTACTTTTACATTGTGAAGGCTGGCTCTAGCCTTGAACCGATGAAACCAGCCATGGCTGGCATTAAAAGATGTGCCCTCTGATTCTTTGTCGTGCTTCTTCTTCAAGTCTTCATAAAGGCTTTTAGCTTTCTCTTGAATCAGCGTTAAGTTGAGCAGGACTCAGCGCTGATGTTGATCCTGCATCCGCACACTGAGAAGTTTCTCCATCTCCTCCATCACTTTTCCATGCTTCTTGGATATTGTGTCAACATTGTCGGCACAGCAGACTTCACATGTTCCATGATCTTGTCCTTGTTCTTTAGATTCGTGCCAATGATTGAATGATTCATGTTGTAAGAATGAGCGATGTCTAACATCTTTTTGCCTCGCTCCACTCTCTCAATTACTTTCACTTTTGTTTCCGTCATTATCGCTCGGCGCTTCTTAACAGTACCAGCTACATCACCTCTGCTTTTACGCTTGCTTCCAGACATCTTGGGCTTGAAATAAATGTACTGTACTACTGTACTCCATACAGTACTGTAAAGTACACAAAAGCACAACCACATAGAGAGGAAGCACGCACGTGACAATGTATGCCAGACACGTGAACTAACTTACATGATTGGACACGCGAATGGACGTTTGCATCTTTGAAAGTTTGCAACTTGAAGGTTCGTATGTAGGTGACTTACTGTATTTGTACTGCCTAGGGAGAACTACCTAGGAAAATTTTGGTATGACTTATGTCAGAGAATGATTTGCTTATGCTCTCTTCTAGGAGTTATAAGGTGTCCTATCTTATATTTAAGCATATAAGCCGTTTTGAGTTTATTTTTGTGTATGGTGTGAGGGTATGTTCTGACTTCACTGATTTGCATACGGCTCTCCAACTTTCAAAACACCACTTGCTGAAGAGACTGTCTTTTCCCCATTGTATATTCTTGCCTCCTTTGTCAAAGGTTAATTGCCCATAGGTGTGTGGGTTTATTTCTTAGCTCTCTATTCTATTCCATTGATCCATGTATCTCTTTCTGTGCCAATACAATGCGGCTTTGATTACTGTAACTTTGTAGTATTTTCTGAAGTTTAGGAGGGTTATGCCTCCTGCTTTGTTCTTTTTCCTGGGGATTGTGTTCACATTTCTGACTTTTTATGGTTCCAGATACATTTTAGGATTATTTGTTCTAGTTCTGGGGAAAATGTCATGGGTAATTTGATAGGGATCACATTAAATCTGTAGATTGCTTTGGGTAGTGTAGCCATTTTAACAGTATTAATTCCTCCCATCTAAGAGCGTGGGATGTCTTTCCATTTCTTTGAATCATCTTCAGCTTCCTTTACTAATGTTTTGTAGTTCTCAGTATATAAGTCTTTCACCTCCTTGGTGAGGTTTATTCCTAAGCATTTAATTTTTTTGATGCCATTAAGAAAAGGATTGCTTGTTTACATTTCCTTTCTGATATTTCATTGTTAGTGTAAAGAAATGCAACCAGGGACTTCCCTGGTGGCTCCGTGGTTGAGAATCCGCCTGCCAATACAGGGGACACGGGTTTGAGCCCTGATGCAGGAAGATCTCACATGCCGTGGAGCAACTAAACCTGTGTGCCACAACTACTTAGCCTGCACTCTAGAGCCAGTGAGCCACAAATACTGAGCCCATGTGCCACAACTACTTAAGCCTGCATGCCTAGAGCCCGTGCTCCACAACAAGAGAAGCCACTGCAATGAGAAGCCTGCGCACCACAAGAAAGTCTAGTCCCCACTGGCCACAACTAGAGAAAGCCCGTGCACAGCAATGAAGACCCAATGCAGCCAAAATAAATTTAAAAAAAAAAGAAAGAAAAACCAGGAAATGCAACCAATTTATATATGTTAATCTTGTATCCTGCTACTTTGCTGAATTTGTTTATCAGTTCTAGTAGTGTTTGTGTGGAATTTTTAGGGTTTCCTTTATATATATTATCATGCCATCTGCATATAATGACAACTTTACCTCTTCCCTTCCAACTTGGTTAGATTTTATTTCTTTTTCTTGTCTGATTGTTGTGGCTAGGACTTCCAATACTATGTTGAAGAGAAGACGTGAGAGTGGGCATCCTTGTCTTGTTCCAGATTTTAGCGGGAAGGCTTTCAGCTTATGAACGTTGAGTATTATATTGGCTGTGGGTTTGTCATAAATAGCTTTTAGTATGTTGAGATATGTTTCCTCTGTACCCACGTTGGTAAGTGTTTTTACCATGAATGGATGTTGAAGCTTTTCAAATGCTTTTTCGCCATCTATTGAGATGATCCTTTGTTTCTCGTTTTTCCTTTGTCGATGGGGTGTATCATGTTGATTGATTTGCATATGTTTGAAACAGCTTTGTGAAACTGGGGTGAATCAAATTTGGTCATGGTGTATGATCCTCTTATGTGTTGTCGGATTCGGTTTTCTAATATTCAGTTGAGAATTTTTGCATCTATATTTATCAACGATATTGGCCTGCAGTTTTCTTTTTTGGTAGTGTCTTTTTCTGTGTTTTTTTTTTAAAGTCTTTATTGAATTTGTTCCAATATTGCTTCTGTTTTATGTTTTGGTTTCTTGTTTGTGAGACATGTGGGATCTTAGCTCCAAAACCAGGGCTTGAACCCGCACCCCCTGCACTGGAAAGCGAAATCTTAACTGCTGGACCACCAGAAAAGTCCCCATCTGTTTTATTTGTTTTTTAAGTAAATTTCTTTCTTTATTTATTTTTGGATGCATTGGGCTTTCGTTGCTGTGCTCGGGCTCTCTCTAGTTGCGGTGAGCGGGGGCTACTCTTCGTTGTGGTGTGCAGGCTGTTCATTGTGGTGGCTTCTTTTGTTGCACATCATGGGCTCTAGGTGCGTGGGCTTCAGCAGTTGTGGCTATCAGGCTCAGTAGTTGTGGCTCGTGGGCTGTAGAGCGCAGGCTCAGTAGTTGTGGCCCACAGGCTTAGTTGCTCCATGGCATGTGGGATCTTTCCAGACCAGGTCTCGAACCTATGTCCCCTGCAGTGGCAGACAGATTCTTAACCACTGTGCCACCAGGGAAGTCCCCCCTCCCCATCTGTTTTTGATATCAGCGTGATAGTGGCTTCATAGAATGTCTTTGGAAGTATTCCTTACTCTTCAATCTTTTCGAAGAGTTTGAGAAGAATCTGTGTAAGTTCTGCTTTTTATATTTGGTAGAAATTGCCTGTGAAACCATCTGATCCTGGACTTCTGTTGGTAGGGAGTTTTTTTTAAATTACAGATTCTATTTTTTAAAAAATTCTATTTATTTATTTATTTATTTTGGCTGTGTTGGGTCTTCGTTTCTGTGCGAGGGCTTTCTCTAGTTGCAGCGAGCGGGGGCCACTCTTCATCACGGTGCATGGGCCTCTCACTATCGTGGCCTCTCTTGTTGTGGAGCACGGGCTCCAGACGCTCAGGCTCAGTAGTTGTGGCTCACGGGCCCAGTTGCTCCGCGGCATGTGGGATCTTCCTAGACCAGGGCTCGAACCCGTGTCCCCTGCATTGGCAGGCCGATTCTCAACCACCGTGCCACCAGGGAAGCCCTCTATTTTGCTTTTAGTGATCAGTATGTTCAAGTTATCTATTTCTTCTTGATTCAGTTTTGTTCGGCTGTAAAAAATATATATATTTTTAAGTTATGTTAGCAGCTAAATACTTACCATGTATTAGACCACAAAAGAGAGAAGAAAAAATATTAAAATATTTTTTCAAATACAACAAGTATTGAAATGTTTTAAAGAAATTGGTATAATAATACTAATTACAATAATGACAAATTGTTCTGAACTTAAAGACTACATATATCTAAGATGCTTATTATATGCTTATTGTTTTATTGTTTTTAAATACATAGAATGTTTTCTCCTTTCTAATGTAATTCTTTTATTTTACCTGTATACTGTGAAAAAAATTGAGTTGCACATAATATAAAAAATTACACTTTAATAGGAGATATTAATCCATTTACATTTACTATAGTACTGAAAATACTTAGGTTTAGCGTTCCATGTCATTGAGTGCTCTTTTTTATTTATTTATTTTTAAAAAAGATTTAATTTGGGGGGGGGCATAAATTATTCATTTATTTATTTATTTAATTTTAACATCTTTATTGGACTATAATTGCTTTACAATGGTGTGTTAGTCTCTGCTTTAGAACAAAGTGAATCAGCTATACATATCCATATATCCCCATATCTCCTCCCTGTTGCGTCTCCCTCCCGCCCTCCCTATCCCACCCCTCTAAGTGGTCATAAAGCACTGAGCTGATCTCCCTCTTCTATGCAGCTGTTTCCTACTAGCTAGCTATTTTACATTTGGTAGTATATATAAGTCCATGCCACTCTCTCACTTCGTCCCAGCTTACCCTTCCCCCTCCCCATGTCCTCAAGTCCATTCTCTATGTCTGCGTCTTTATTCCTGTCCTGTCCCTAGGTTCTTCCCAACGGTTTCTTTTCCTTTTCTTTTTAGATTCCACATATATGTGTTAGCATACAGTATTTGTTTTTCTCTTTCTGACTTACTTCACTGTGTATGACAGACTCTAGGTCCATCCATCTCACTACAAATAACTCAATTTCATTTCTTTTTATGGCTGAGTAATATTCCATTTTATATTGAAGACGTGCAACATCTTTTTTACCCATTCATCAGTTGATGGACACTTAGGTTGCTTCCATGTCGTAGCTATTGCAAATAGAGCTGCAATGAACATTGTGGAACATGACTCTTTTTGAATTATGGTTTTCTCCAGGTATATGCCCAGTAGTGGGATTGCTGTGTCATATGGTAGTCCTATTTTTAGTTTTTTAAGGAACCTCGATACCGTTCTCGATAGTGGCTGTATCAATTTACACTCCCACCAACGGTGCAAGAGGGTTCCCTTTTTTCCACACCTCTGCAGCATTTATTGGTTGTAGATTTTTTTGATGATGGCCATTCTTACCTGTGTGTGGTGATACCTCATTGTAATTTCGAGTTGCATTTCTCTAATGATCAGTGGTGTTGAGCATTCTTTCATGTGTTTGTTGGCAATCTGTATATCTTCTTTGCAGAAATGTCTATTTAGGTCTTCTGCCCATTTATGGATTGGGTTGTTTGTTTTTTGTTTTTGTTTTTTTTTTTTTTTGATATTGAGCTGCATGGGCTGCTTGTAAAGTTTGGAGATTAATCCTTTGTCAGCTGCTTCATTGGCAAATATTTTCTCCCCTTCTGAGGGTGGCCTTTTCGTCTTGTTTACGTTTTCCTTTGCTGTGCAAAAGCTTTTAAGTCTCCTTAGGTCTCATTTGTTTATGTTTCTTTTTAATTTCCGTTTTCTAGGAGGTGGGTCAAAAAGGATCTTGCTGTGATTGATGTCATAGAGTGTTCTGCCTATGTTTTCCTCTAAGAGTTTGATAGTGTCTGGCCTTACATTTAGGTCTTTAATCCACTTTGAGTTTATTTTTGTGTATGGTGTTAGGGAGTCTTCTAATTTCATTCTTTTACCGGTAGCTGTCCAGTTTTCCCA
The DNA here is from genome assembly GCF_028021215.1 of Eschrichtius robustus. Classification (NCBI taxonomy): domain Eukaryota; kingdom Metazoa; phylum Chordata; class Mammalia; order Artiodactyla; family Eschrichtiidae; genus Eschrichtius; species Eschrichtius robustus. The sequence goes on from NC_090830.1 coordinate 50,851,087, forward strand.
GCACCACTTATTGAAGAGGCTGTGATTTCTCCATTGTATATTCTTGCCTCCTTTATCAAAAATAAGGTGACCATATGTGTATGGGTTTACGTCTGGGCTTTCTCTCCTGTTCCATTGCTCTATATTTCTGTTTTTGTGCCAGTACCATACTGTCTTGACTACTGTAGCTTTGTAGTATTGTCTGAAGTCAGGGAGCCTGATTCCTCCAGCTCTGTTTTTCTTCTCAAGATTGCTTTGGCTGTTCGGGGTCTTTTGTGTTTCCATACAAATTGTGAAATTGTGATTGCAATTACCAAACATGAAACACACTCATACTATGTCATAATATTGACATTCAGTCCAGTAATCCTCCACTGTAACAGCTCCTTTACTTTGCAGTGAAAATTGATTTGTATATTCTTTGCCTCTGAGTCCTTGTGGGATTTTTTTTTTTTAATTCAGACAGAAAGTCACAAAAATTATACTCATCCTCATCAGTTCACTCAGTCCCATGTAATTAATTTTTTTTTTCATCTTCATCTTTTGTTAGCACTTTTATGAGTTCATCAGTTTTTCATTAGAGTTCTGAAAATGCTTATTCATTCAGTTCAGCAGTACAGTCAGTTACCAGAAACCTGTACTTGTCAGAGTCTTTTCCATGAATTTCTTGAAGATGTAAACCTTTTACAGGAACATATTTGCAAAATCATCAGAGTACACCCAGAACTGTCTGTAAATGACAAAAGACTTAAAAATGACCACGGTTAAAGATTTGATGAAAGTTCAAAATAATGCAGTTGACAAGAAAATTAGTTATTTCTGAGATATACATTTTAAAGTAATAACTAGGATTATTACTTATAACATTATACCAGAACATATAAGATTTTTAGAAATTTCATGTAATGTCTGAAACATTTATATTAACATATTTCCATACATATTTCCATACAAATACAAATATAAGATTTTTAGAAATTTCGTGTAATGTCTGAAACATTTATATTAACATATTTCCATACAAATAACCCAATGAAAGTTTAGTTTTAGTTGTTTTGTTTGTTTTTTTATACTGCAGGTTCTTATTAGGCATCAATTTTATACACATCAGTGTATACATGCCAATCCCAATCGCCCAATTCAGCACACCACCATCCCCACCCCACCGCACTTTTCCCCCCTTGGTGTCCATATGTTCATTCTCTACATCTGTGTCTCAACTTCTGCCCTGCAAACTGGCTCATCTGTACCATTTTTCTAGGTTCCACATACATGCATTAATATACGATATTTGTTTTTCTCTTTCTGACTTACTTCACTCTGTATGACAGTCTCTAGATCCATCCACGTCTCAACAAATGACTCAATTTCGTTCCTTTTTATGGCTGAGTAATATTCCATTGTATATACGTACCACATCTTCTTTATCCATTCGTCTGTTGATGGGCATTTAGGTTGTTTCCATGACCTGGCTATTGTAAATAGTGCTGCAATGAACATTCGGGTGCATGTGTATTTTTGAATTACAGTTTTCTCTGGGTATATGCCCAGTAGTGGGATTGCTGGGTCATATGGTAATTCTATTTTTAGTTTTTTAAGGAACCTCCATATTGTTCTCCATAGTGGCTGTATCAATTTACATTCCCACCAACAGTGCAAGAGGTTTCCCTTTTCTCCACACCCTCTCCAGCATTTGTGGTTTGTAGATTTTCTGATGATGCCCATTCTAACAGGAGTGAGGTGATACCTCATTGTAGTTTTGATTTGCATTTCTCTAATAATTAGTGATGTTGAGCATCTTTTCATGTGCTTCATGGCCGTCTGTATGTCTTCTTTGGAGAAATGTCTATTTAGGTCTTCTGCCCATTTTTGGATTGGGGTGTTTGTTTCTTTAATATTGAGCTGAATGAGCTGTTTATATATTTTGGAGATTAATCCTTTGTCCGTTGATTCATTTGCAAATATTTTCTCCCATTCTGAGGGTTGTCTTTTCGTCTTGTTTATGGTTTCCTTTGCTGTGCAAAAGCTTTGAAGTTTCATTAGGTCCCACTTGTTTATTTTTGTTTTTATTTCCATTATTCTAGGAGGTGGATCAAAAAAGATCTTGCTGTGATTTATGTCAAAGAGTGTTCTTCCTATGTTTTCCTCTAAGAGTTTTATAGTGTCCAGTCTTATATTTAGGTCTCTAATCCATTTTGAGTTTATTTTTGTGTATGGTGTTAGGGAGTATTCTAATTTCATTCTTTTACCGGTAGCTGTCCAGTTTTCCCAGCACCACTTATTGAAGAGGCTGTGATTTCTCCATTGTATATTCTTGCCTCCTTTATCAAAAATAAGGGGACCATATGTGTATGGGTTTACGTCTGGGCTTTCTCTCCTGTTCCATTGCTCTATATTTCTGTTTTTGTGCCAGTACCATACTGTCTTGACTACTGTAGCTTTGTAGTATTGTCTGAAGTCAGGGAGCCTGATTCCTCCAGCTCTGTTTTTCTTCTCAAGATTGCTTTGGCTGTTCGGGGTCTTTTGTGTTTCCATACAAATTGTGAAATATTTTTGTTCTAGTTCTCTGGAAAATTCCATTGGTAGTTTGATAGGGATTGCATTGAATCTGTAGATTGCGTTGGGTAGTAGAGTCATTTTCACAATGTTGATTCTTCCAATCCAAGAACATGGTATATCTCTGTATCTGTTTGTGTCATCTTTGATTTCTTTCATCAGTGTCTTATAGTTTGTTGAGTAAACGTCTTTTGTCTCCTTAGGTAGGTTTATTCCTAGGTATTTTATTCTTTGTGTTGCAGTGGTAAATGGGAGTGTTTCCCTAATTTTTCTTTCAGAATTTTCATCTTTAGTGTATAGGAATGAAAGAGATATCTGTACGTTAATTTTGTATCCTGCAACCTTACCAGTTCGTTGATTAACTCTAGTAGGTTTCTGGTAGCATCTTTAGGATTCTCTATGTATAGTATCATGTCATCTGCAAACAGTGAGAGCTTAACTTCTTCTTTTCCGATTTGGATTCCTTTTATTTCTTTTTCTTCTCTGATTGCTGTAGCTAAAAATTCCAAAAGTGTGTGGAATAATAGTGGTGAGAGTGGGCAACCTTGTCTTGTTCCTGATCTTGGTGGAAATGATTTCACTTTTTCACCATTGAGAACGATGCTGGCTGTGGGTTTGTCATATATGGCCTTTATTATGTTGAGGAAAGTTCCCTCTATGCCTACTTTCTGGAGGGTTTTTATGATAAATGGGTGTTTAATATTGTCGAAAGCATTTTCTGCATCTATTGAGATGACCATATGGTTTATATCCTTCAGTTTTTTAATATGGTGTATCACATTGATTTGCATGTATTGAAGAATCCTTGCATCCCTGGGATAAACCCCACTTGATCATGGTGTATGATCCTTTTAAGGCGCTGTTGGATTCTGTTTGCTAGTATTGTGCAGTGGATTTTTGCAGCTATGTTCATCAGTGATATTGACCTGTAGTTTTCTTTCTTTGTGACATCTTTGTCTGGTTTTGGTGTCAGGGAGATGGTGGTCTCATAGAATAAGTTTGGGAGAGTTCCTCCCTCTGCTATATTTTGGAAGAGTTTGAGAAGGATAGGTGTTAACTCTTCTCTAAATGTTTGATAGAATTTGCCTGTGAAGCCATCTGGTCCTGGGCTTTTGTTTGTTGGAAGATTTTTAATCACAGTCTCAAGTTCAGTACTTGGGATTGGTTTGTTTGTAGTTTCTATTTCTTCCTGGTTCAGTCTTGGAAGGTTGTGCTTTTCTAAGAATTTGTCCATTTCTTCCAGGTTGTCCATTTTATTGGCATATAGTTGCTTGCAGTAATCTCTCATGATCCTTTGTATGTCTGCAGTGTCAGTTGTTACTTCTCCTTTTTCATTTGTAATTCTATTGATTTGAGTCGTCTCCCTTTTTTTCTTGATGAGTCTGGCTAATGGTTTATCAATTTTGTTTATCTTCTCAAAGAACCAGCTTTTAGTTTTTTTGATCTTTGCTGTTGTTTCCTTCATTTCTGTTTCATTTATTTCTGGTCTGATCTTTATGATGTCTTTCCTCTGCTGACTTTGTTTTTTTTTTTTTTTTTTTTTTCTCTAATTGCTTTAGGTGTAAGGTTAACTTGTTTATTTGAGATATTTCTTGTTTCTTGAGGTAGGATTGTATTGCTATAAACTTCTCTCTTAGAACTGCTCTTGCTGCATCCCATAGGTTTTGGGTCTTCATGTTTTCATTGTCATTTGTTTCTAGGTATTTTTTTATTTCCTCTTTGATTTCTTCAGTGATGTCTTGGTTATTAAGTAGTGTATTGTTGAGCGTCCATGTGTTTCTATTTTTTACAGATTTTTTTCCTGTAATTGATATCTAGTCTGATAGCATTGTTGTCGGAAAAGATACTTGATACGATTTCAATTTTCTTATATTTACCAAGGCTTGATTTGTGACCCAAGGTATGATCTATCCTGGAGAATGTTCCAGGAGCACTTGAGAAAAAGTGTATTCTGTTGTTTTTGGATGGAATGTCCTCTAAATATCAATTAAGTTCATCTTGTTTAATGTAACATTTAAAGCTTGTGTTTCCTTATTTATTTTCATTGTGGATGATCTGTTCATTGGTGAAAGAGGGGTGCTAAAGTCCCCTACTAGGATTCTGTTACTGTCGATTTCCCCTTTTATGGCTGTTAGCATTTGCCTTATGTATTGAGGTGCTCCTATGTTGGGTGCATAAATATATACAATTGTTATATCTTCTTCTTGGATTGATCCCTTGATCATTATGTAGTGTCCTTCTTTGTCTCCTGTAATAGTCTTTATTTTAAAGTCTTTTTTGTCTGATATGAGAATTGCTACTCTAGCTTTCTTTTGATTTCCATTTGCATGGAATATCTTATTCCATCCCCTCACTTTCCATCTGTATGTGTCCCTATGTCTGAAGTGGGTCTCTTGTAGACCACATACATACCGGTCGTGTTTTCGGATCCATTCAGCCAGTCTATGTCTTTTGGTTGGAGCATTTAATCCATTTACATTTAAGGTAATTATTGATATGTATGTTCTTATTACCATTTTCTTAATTGTTTTGAGTTTCTTATTATAGGTCTTTTCCTTCTCTTGTGTTTCCTGCCTAGAGAAGTTCCTTTAGCATTTGTTGTAAAGCGGGTTTGGTGGTGCTGAATTCTCTTAGCTTTTGCTTGTCTGTAAAGGTTTTAATTTCTCTGTCGAATCTGAACGAGATCCTTGGTGGGTCGAGTAATCTTGGTTGTAGCTTTTCCCCTTTCATTACTTTAAATATGTCCTGCCAGTCCCTTCTGGCTTGCAGAGTTTCTGCTGAAAGTTCAGCTGTTAACCTTATGGGGATTGCCTTGTATGTTATTTGTTGTTTTTCCCTTGCTGCTTTTAATATTTTTTCTTTGTATTTAATATTTGATAGTTTGATTAATATATGTTTTGGCATGTTTCTCCTTGGGTTTATCTTGTATGGGACTCCCTGCGCTTCCCGGACTTGATTAACAATATCCTTTCCCATATTAGGGAAGTTTTCAACTAAAATCTCTTTAAATATTTTCTCAGTGTCTTTCTTCTTCTCTTCTGCTTCTGGGACCCCTATATTCGAATGTTGGTGCGTTTAATGTTTTCCCAGAGATGTCTCAGATTGTCCTCAATTCTTTTCATTCTTTTTTCTTTATTTTGCTTTGCAGTAGTTACTTCCACTATTTTATCTTCCAGGTCATTTATCCATTCTTCTGCCTCAGTTATTCTGCTATTGTTTCCTTCTAGAGAATTTTTAATTCCATTTATTGTGTTGTTCATCATTGTTTGTTTGCTCTTTAGTTCTTGTAGGTCCTTGTTAAACGTTTCTTGTCTATTCTCCATTCCAGTTCCAAGATTTGGGATCATCATTACTCTGAATTCTTCTTCAGGTAGACTGACTATTTCCTCCACATTTGTTTGGTCTGGTGGGTTTTTACCTTGCTCCTTCATCTGCTGTGTGTTTCTGTGTCTTCTCATTTGGCTTTGGGGACTGTGTTTGGGGTCTCCTTTTCAGAGGCTGCAGATCCGTAGTTCGCGTTGTATTTGGTGTCTGCCCCCAGTGGCTAAGGTTGGTTCAGTGGGTTGTGTAGGCTTTCTGATGGAGGGGACTGGTGCCTGTGTTCTGGTGGGTGTGTCTGGATCTTGTCTTTCTGGTGGACAGATCCGCATCTGGTGGTGTGTTTTGGGGTGTCTGTGACCTTATTGTGATTTTCGGCAGCCTCTCTGCTAATGGGTGGGCCTGCATTCCTGTCTTGCTAGTTGTTTGGCATGGGATGTCCAGCACTGGATCTTGCTGGTCTCTGAGTGGAGCTGGTTCTTAGCGTTGAGACGGATATCTCTGGGAGAGCTTTCGCCATTTGATATTACAAGGTGCCAGAGGTCTCTGGTAGACCAATGTCCTGAACTCGGCTCTCCCACCTCAGAGGCACAGGCTTGACACCCGGCTGGAGCACCAAGACCCTGTCAGCCACACAGCTGGGGGTGAGAGCAAGAGGTAGCTTTGGTACATCTCAAAGACCACCCATGAGGTGCACTGACCATTTTCTCTCCAGAAGTGAAGAAAACAAAATTCAGACTTTGGCTAGTCAGCCACTTTGGTAGCCAGCCTCCAAGATGGACCTAATTATCCCCTAATTATCTCCCAGTCTCCATGTACCAGTGTGGCTCCTCGCACTTGAAAAGGGTTGACTGTTTAACTAATAAGAAATTGCAGAAATGACAAAGTGCAGCTTCCAAAGTTATAAAAGACATTGCAGCTTCTGCTTTGGTTTCTGCTAGATCACTCATCCTGGGGTAAGCCAGCTGCCATGTCATGAGGACACTCAAGCAGCCCTAAGGAGAGATCCATGTGGCAAGGAACTGAGGCCTCTTACCTACAGCCACGTGAGTGAGTCATCTCAGAAGTCAAAAGATTTAATTTTTTAAATTTTTGGTTGTGTTGGGTCTTCGTTGCTGCACAGGGTTTCTCCAGTTGTTACTAGAGAAGCAGGGGTTACTCTTCGTTGTGGTGCACGGGCTTCTCCTTTCAGTGGTTTCTCTTGTTGTGGAGTATGGGCTCTAGGTGCATTGGCTTCAGTAGTAGTGTCATGCAGGCTCAATAGTTGTTGCTTGCAGGCTCTAGAGCACAGGCTCAGTACTTGTGGCACACGGGCTTAGTTGCACTGCGGCATGTGGGATCTTCCCAGACCAGGGATGGAACCCCTCTTCCCTGCATTGGCAGGCAAATTCTTACCCACTGTGCCACCAGGGAAGTCCAGTGTGCTCTTTTTTAAACCTAGTCTATTTTCATTATTTTCTATCTTAACGATTCTGTATTAAAGAAAAAAAAAAAATAATACTCCTTTCTAACCCTCCTCTTTGAGGATTAAATATGAAGAAGTATGTCTTATTTATTAACCTCAAATTTTCACCTTACTTTTAAGAAGTAATCACAATGTCAAGTATTTAATACTTTTCACTTCCACCTTGAAAAGCATGGCTATTAAAGTGCTAACACAATTACCTTCCCTGGTCTATCGTTTTTAGTTTTTGTTATGTATAAAAAACAACGAAAAGCATGCATGGTTTGTAAGGAAATGACAAATTTCAGAAAATTCAGCATCTGAATACACTCTAAACATAGCTTCTAGATAAAGACACAGAAAATTGCCAGATACTCAGAGGCCCCCTGGTCCCATTCTAGTGACTCCCCTTAAGGTTTAATATTGTTCTGGTATCTAACAAAAAGATAACTTTACCTGTATTTTGTATTTTATATAAATGTTATGGCACAGCAAAATCACTTTTGGATTGGGCTTTTTTTATTTTATGTTGTTTGTGAATATGCCTATATGGTTGCCTGTTGTTGTGATCATGCATTGCCACTGTTGCATAGGATTCCATAATGTAAATATTTAACTATTAATTAATTTATTCCAATGTGTATTACAATATGAGTGATTTTCAGTTTGTGTGTATTGAGAACAGCACTGGTATATAAATTCTAGAACTTGAGCTTTGGTGGTGTGTGTATAAATTATTGTTCAGTATACACGTAGTAGTAAAATTTTCGAGTCATAGCTTTCTTGTGTTTATCTTTTTAGATATTTCTAAATATTTTCAAAACATTTGTATGATTTTTCATCTTCAGCAGCAGTGAATGAGATTCAAGGATTATACACATTCTTGTCAAACTTGATAATACCTGTCATTTTCATTTGAACTTTCTGGTTGGTGAGTGATAATTCCAGGTATCACGCTTTTGCATTTAATTGACTACTAAGAAGCCAAGCATCTTTTGCTATGATTACTTAACATTCTGTACTCTCTTTTTTGAAATATGTTTTGGTATATTTCCCCATTTTGCTATTCCATTATCTTCTTATTGAAGACTTCCTTTTTTTTAACATCTGAAGACTTCTTATTTAGGAGTTTTTTATACATGCTTGAGATGAGTTCTTCTCTCTTTCTGTCTCTCCTTCTCTTTCTTTAGATGAGTGTCAGTTTTTAATGTTAATAACATCTAATTTGTTATTTTCCTCTTTATTTATTTAGTCTTATTTCTATTTATTTATGTAGTCTTCTTACCTGTAGCAGAACACATTATTTATTCTAAACCACAAATATGTTTTCATTTCTTCAATAAATGTAATTATTAAGCTTTAAATTTAAGTTAACTTTCTAAACTAAATATGTTGTATCATAGTGAGCATTCATTTTTCTATGACAGCTGAAAGGTTACATTTATTCAGAAAATGTTGTATCAGCTTTCTTTTCATTTGCTCCTACTTCTCATTGATTCACAGTGGTAAACATCACTTCATCCATGGATCTGACTTTTCTCTGATTTCTCATGGTCATTCTCACTAATTCGTCTTGCCTCCTGAAATCTTTAGCAATCCCATTATTCCACAGAAGGAAAAACCTTCCTTGGGCCTTTTTCCTCAAAAGATTGATTATTCCCACATTTTAAATGGAGGATTGCAATAAGTTAGGAGAAAATGCCACAAGGGTCTCTCATTTTTTTTTTTTTTCACATCCTGTATCAGCCTCTGCTTGCACTCTCTGTTCAAAGATATTTGTGCAACACATTGATGGAAGATGCCACTTGTTTCTCTCCTTGGGGAAAAGACAGATTAATTACCTAACTAATAAAATAAAGAAAGTGTCTTGCTCTTTTCAAATGTTGGACAGGATTGCTTGCATCCTAATTTAAATGTTTCAGGTGACTGAAGCTTAAGATTCCTAAGCTTTAATCCATACTTGCACCATGCACAGCACCCAACAGGAGAGCTTTACATAACACCATGAGACACTTGTGTGCAAGTGGAACAGATACAAATATAAAACTATTGCTGTCTTTTTGTGTCATAAAAATGATTTTTTGTCTCATTTAAAATATTTTTTTCTAAAATCCAAAAAACGTCTCAGGCTAAAATATTGTTATTTCAAATATGGTAAAATCGAAGACCCTTCAAATTTCTTTCCAGTTTTGTTGATGATGGGATGCCGTCAGAGATATGACTTCATTAAACACAATAGGTAAGATTCCTTCATAGGCCTGATTGGGGAATATGAAAATAAACCCCAGAAAAATCTGGACATTTTCTAGTTCTCAAATATTGGTTAAGATGGTAGAAAGGGCCCTTCATTGTCCTATACGTTAATGCAGATCAATTGTGAGAGGTGGGGATAAAACAAGCAGCCTAAATATCCTTTATGTTTGTTGTACTACTAGTAGAAAGAGGAAGGGTCAACATGTCACCATGGTTGATATAGCAAATAAGCTGCTTGAAACTACACAGAAATGTACCTGCTTGTATTTTCTGTGCAGTTACCCTCTCTTTTGGTGTGCCCTGATACCTCCCTCAACTTATGTACCAACTCCAGCAGCATTAAGCAGAAATCCAAAGAAATCTATTCTTTGGAATTATGAGGAAGGGAAGAGTCAAACATTTTATAACATGCTCTATACAAGGATACACGTCACCATCCTTATCTATGCCATGCCATGCATGGAGGGTCAGTAGGTTCAGGGGATTCTGGAAGCACCAAGTTCTGTGGGGTTAATCACAGTTGCATTCATGGGCAGTAAAAGAGAAGGGCCTTATCTTGGTCACTTTCTCAATGCTAGTAGCTACAAAAAGAAGAGGATAGCAGACATCTTAGGGAGAAGAACCAACATTAAATGAAATGTCATAATTACTCTAGGCAACCTCTCATGGTGGCCTCCCATAACTCCTCAAATCCCTACATACTTGCACAAGGGATAGTGTAATATTACTGGAGTGTCTGACTGCAGATTAACATTATTTTTGTTGAAAAAAATAAAAATAGGTTCAAGTGATAGGGTTTGAAAAGTGTTCACAGTGTGAGGGAAACTATTGTAACAGTGTGGACAGAACCCTTTGGATGGATTCATCATGTTTTTTTTTGTTTGTTTGTTTGTTTGTTTTTTGCTGCTTCAGAATCTGTAGTAGCGATTGGTGTGTTCCATGATACATCCCCGCTTCTTATAAGTTTTAGATGGAATACCCCATTAGGAAGAAGTGCACGTAAGGAAGATTAGTGAGTCAAAGTCCTCTGCCCTCTGTCAGCAGTGGGTGCAAAGGGATTTAGACCAAGTGCTTTCATCCTTTGATTTGCAAAGTTTTCACTATATGAATGATGTTTTGTTTGTTTGCAGGTCAGGAGCCTTGGTCTCAATATCCCTGTTTAAAAAGTGTTATCACGTGTCTGCCAGAAAGAATTGCTGATGATACTGGGAAAAATTGAGAGTTATCCTTAACAATTAAGGGTTTTGTAGCAACATGGATGGACCTAGAGATTGTTATACTGAGTGAAGCAAGTCAGACACAGAAAGACAGATATCATATGATATTGCTTATATGAGGAATCTAAAAAAGAAAAAAAAAAGGTACAAATGAACTTATTTAAACAACAGAAATAGAATCATGGATATAGAAAACAAACTTATGGTTACCAGGGGATAAGTGGGGAAGGGATAAATTGGGAGATTGGGACTGACTTATACACACTACTATATATAAAATAGATAAAGACCTGCTTTATAGCACAGGGAACTCTACTCAGTGGTCTGTACTGGCGTATACGGAAAAAGAATCTTATAAAAAAAAAAAAAAAAAACAAGGGTTTTGGGATTATATAATAAATATAAATGTGCAAACCTTTAACATGAAAGGAAAAATCAGTTAACTCTGTGGTCCCTGTTATGGTGTAAATATTTTGTACCTCTAATTTTAAACTTTTGAAACCCAGCTCCCATGTTGATGGTATTAGGAGGTGGGGCTTTTGGGAGGTGTTTAGGTTATGAGGCCAGAGACCTCAAACATGGGATTAGTGACCTAATAAATGTAGCACACAGAAGACCTTATGCCCATTCCATGATTTCATTGCCGAGCGAGAAGACCCACATTATGAACCAGAAATTGGTCCCTCGCCAGACACTAAGTCAGCTGGCAACTTGTTCTTTTTTTAAAAAAATTAATTAGATAATTAATTAATTAATTTTTTGGCTGTGTTGGGTCTTTGGTGCGGTGCGTGGGCTTCTCATTGAGTGGCTTCTCTTGTTGTGGAGCATGGGCTCTAGGCGTGTGGGTTTCAGAAGTTGTGGCTCACGGGCTCAGTAATTGTGGCCTGTGGACTCTAGAGCACAGGCTCAGTATTTGTGGTGCACGGGCTTAGTTGTTCCATGGCATGTGGGATCTTCCTGGACCAGGGCTCGAACCCTTGTCCCCTTTATTGCTAGGCAGATTCTTAACCACTGCACCTCCAGGGAAGCCCCTGGTTACTTGTTCTTGAACTTTTCAGCCTCAGCAATTATGAGAAAACAAAAAATATTCTGTTGTTTATAAAATACCAAGTCTCTCGTATTTTGTTTTAGCAGTCAAAGAGCTGGCTGAGGAGAAATATCTGTGAGCTTGAAGACATATCAGGAGAAACCTTTAAATCTCAAAAGAAAAGAGAAAATGGGCAGGAAAGAAATCAACAGAACAGAGTAATCAATAATTGTGGAACAATGAAAAATGCTGTGACCTATACATAATGGGTATAGCAGGAGGAGAATAAAGATAATAAAGAACAGAAAATATTTTTTTTTAAAAATGACTGAGAATCTCCCCAAATGAATGTCTGACACTAAATCCACAACATCCAAACTTAGAAGAACATATGAATAGTAAAGAAAACTGACCAATATCTCTCAGGAACATCAATGCAAAAATCCTCAACAAAATATTACCAAATCGAATCCAACAATATTTTGAGAGAATTTTATATCATGAATGAGAGGAAATAATCCCAGGTATGAAAGGCTTGCTCAACATTCTAGAATCAAATAATTATATCCATCACATCAACACCTTAAAGACAATCATTAGCATATCAATAGATTCAGAAGAACTTTGAAAAAATCTAACACCCATTCTTCATAAAAAACTCTCAGTTAAAGAAATAGACTGGAGCTTTCTCAAGTTGATAACAAAGATTTACAGGAAACTTTTATCTTACATCATGATTAATGGTCAAAACCATGAAGCTTTTCCACTAAGTTCAGGTAAAAGCAAGGATGTCCCCTTTCATGACTCCTTTTCCATATTTTACTCCAAGTCCTTGCTAATGCAATAAGGCACGAAAATAAATAAAACAAATACAGATTGGGTAGAAAAAAATGAAAGCAACCTAAATAAAATGTGGACCAATATACTTTATGGACACCTCACCAAAGAAAATAGACACTAAGCATATAAGTATACAGAAGAATAATCCAGATTACATGCTGCCATGAAAAAGCAAATTAAAAATACAATTACATACCACTATGTAACACTTAGAATGGCTAAAATGTGAACAATGACAAGAACAAATTCTGTAGGAGATGTGGGACAATAGGAAATGTCATTTGTCATTGGTGGAAATGAAAAATAATACAGCTACTTTGGTAGTCTGATTGACACTTGCTAGAATATTGAGCATTCCCTTACTGTACAATCCGTCAAGTGTTCTCATGGATATTTACTGAAAGTAGTTTAAAAAACATACTTCCAGAGGAAAACCTGCATATGGATATTTATAGCACCTAATTCAATATTGCCAAAATGTGAATGAAACTAAGGTGTCCTCCAATAGGTGAATGAAATGATATAGTATTAATATATTCTGGGAATGGGATAATATTGAGCACTAAAAAAGTAAGCTATCAAGCCATATAAAGAGATGGGAATTCTTTTTTTTTTTTTTTCTTTTGAAATATAGGTGATTTTCTTTATTTTGAAATTTAAATTTTATTGGAGTATAGTTGATTTACAGTGTTGTGTTCATTTCAGCTGCACAGCAAGTGATTCAGTTACACATATGCATATATTCATTCTTTTTCAGATTCTTTTCTGATAACGGTATTCCCAGAATACTGAGTAGAGCTCCCTGTGCTATACAGTAGGTCCTTGTTGCTTATATGTTATATATAGTCATATTCGTATGTTTACCCCAAGCTCCTGATTTATCCCTACCCCCCACCTCTCCCCTTTGGTAACCATAAGTTTGTTTTCCAAGTCTGTGAGTCTGCCTCTGTTTTGTAAGTTAGTTCATTTGTATCAATTTTTAGCTTCCACCTAGAAGTGATATCACCCAATATTTGTCTTACTCTGTCTGACTTACTTCACTTAGTACAATCATCTCTAGGTCCATCCATGTTACTGCAACTGGCATTATTTTCTTCTATTTTATGGCTGAGTCATATTCCTTTATATATATGTATCACATATTCTTTACCTATATTCATATGTTGATGGACATTTTGGTTGCTTCCATGTCTTCGCTATTGTAAAGAGTGTTGCAGTGAACATTGGGGAAGATGTGTCTTTTCGATTTATACTTTCCTCCAGATATGCACACAGGAGTGAACTTGCTGGATCATCTGGTAGCTCTATTTTATTTTATTTTATTTTACTTCATTTCATTTAAGTTTCAATTTTGTTGGAATAGAGTTGATTTACAATGTTGTGTTACTTTCTGCTGCACAGCACAGTGAAGCAGTTATACATATGTCCAATCCTTTTTTGATTCCTTTCCCATACAGGTCATTACAGAGTATTGAGTAGAGTTCCCTGTGCTATACAGTAAGCCCTTATTTGTTATCTCTTTTATATATAGTGGTGTGTATATGTCAATCCCAATTTCCAATTTATCCCTCCCACCTCCTCTTACTCTGGTAACCTCCATTCTGTGCTCCATAGTGGCTGTTACCAATTGGCATTGCCACCGATAGCATAGAATTGGTGGCGCAGTGGTTAAGAATCTGCCTGCCAGTTCAGGGGACACAGGTTCGAGCCCTGGCCGGGAAGATCTCACATGCCACAGAACAAGTAAGCCCGTGCACCACAACTACTCAGTCTGCGCTCTAGAGCCCACGAGCCACAACTACTGAATCCTGTGTGCCTACAGCTTGTGCTCCACAACAAGAGAAGCCACCACAAAGAGAAGGCTTCGTACCACAACGATGAGTAGCCCCCGCTTGCTGCAACTATAGAAATGCCACGCGCAGCAACGAAGACCCAACGCAGATTAAAAAAAAAAAAATAAGTAGTAGATTTCTCTTTTTTCCACACCCTCTGAAGCATTTCTTGTTTGTAGACATTGTGATGATGGCTATTCTGAGTGGTTCCAGGTGATACTTCTTTGTACATCTGATTTGCATTTGTCTAACATAAAGCAATGGTGAGTATCTTCATATGTGCTTTTTTTTTTTTTGAACAGTGTCAGTAAGATTGATCCCTTGAAAAAGGGTTATTGAAAGGTTGCCTTGTTTTGAAGTCTACTTCGATTACCTACCCCAAGACATTTTTTGAGGGCTGTTGTCATTTACAGCTCCCCAGGCGTTGTGAATATGAAGTGCGTATAAGGTCCAGTTTTAGAATTGTTGTTATGGGAAACAGAAGGCGGCAGGATTTCTACTGTCCCTCTCTGGTTACTGACACAACCTTAGATGTAGGGCAAGTCCTGTTCTTGGGTATTAAATTAGAGTGGAATGTGCCTGACCAAACATGTAAGGGCTTCTGTCCCATTCCTTCTTCCCCCTTACCCTTCATCCCCCGAACAAGTATAAACCCCTGCAAAATCACCTGTTGAGGGTGCTGTCTTGTAGAGTGGGATGACCCTTACGAAGGAGTCGGGAGGTCGGAACCCAAACACCAGGATATGTTGAGAGCAGGTGATTTTCCAAATGTCATCCAGCCCAGAGAGTCCACCATCCTTTGGGTGTCAGAGGGTTGGTTTAGTAGTATGAGGGCACACTTAGACCTGTAGATAGTGATCCCATGCAGAGGGGACCAGGTACTACATGTTCAAGGGGGGCGAATTAGCTGGCATATCCTCCCGAGGTCCTCAGGCCCACAACAGTCCAGCCTTGGGACCAAATTGTGTCTGTGTCCAGGGATGTGACACTAGTACATTCACTGCGACTAAACAAATTTAGTGATCATTTTTCTTTACTTTAATTTAATTTTAAATTTATAATGGAGTATATAGTTGATTTATCATGTTGTGTTCATTTTTGACATACACCAACATGATTCATTTATACAGAGATAACTATATATTCTTTTTAGAATTATTTTCCCAGTGAGGTTACTAAAGGGTGTTGAGAAGAGTTCCAAGTGCTCTACAGCAGGTCCATGTTGATTACAAGTTTTCTCTCTGTAAATATGTATATACTAACTCCAACCTCATGATTTATACCTCCAACACACCTTTCCAGTTTGGTAACCATAAGTTTGTGTTCTAAGTCTGGGACTCTGTTTCGGTGTTGTAAGATAGTACCTTTCTATCAATTTTTAGATTCCACCGATAAGTAATATCATATGATATTTTTCATTGCCTGATTTATGACACTTAGTATGAATGTATGTAGGTCCTTCTGAGTGGCCCTAAATGGCCTTATTTCATTCACTTCATGGCTGAGTAATATTCCATTGTACATATCTACCATAATTTCTTTATCCATTCTTCCTTCCAAGGACTTTTAGGTCGCTTCCGAGTAGAGGCTCTTGTAAACAGGGCTGCATAAATTTTAGAGTGCCTGGGTCCTGTCAATTTACGTTTTTTCCAAGATACAGGCCCAGGAGTGGAAGCGCCATATGCTCTGAAGCTCTGGTTTTTAGATTTTTAAGGAATCACCACCCACTTCTCCAGAGTGGCTGTTAGCAATTTACATTCCCACCATCAGCTTGTCAGGGTTCCCTTTTCTCCACGCCCTGTCCTGCATTTCAGGTTTTACACTTTGTGAGGTTGGCCATTCTGACTGGTGTGAAGTGATATCTCTTTGTAGTATTAATTTACATTGCCCGCCTGTTTTGTTGGTCAAAAATGGAGTAAGGGTTTTTCCTGAATATATTAAGGAATAACGCATACGGCCTTTTTGGCAAACTGCATCACTGGGGATGTTCAGCAGCTTTGCATGTGCTTTAATGACGAGTGCAAACTACCCCTTGAAATCCCTTTCCTGCAATTCTGCCTTGCTTACAAGGCCTTTACGAATACTTGGCTCAAGAAATGACTCCATTAGAGGTGTCCATTACAACCCTGCATGTTTGTGAATTGCAGTGCCCCTGAGCACCGGTTTTCAACTTGTTTAGGGAAGCAGACACAAAGGGGCAGGATTTCTACAGACCCATTCCAGTTACTGGGGCACCTGAAGGATAGGGAAATTCTTCTTCCAGGTAGGAAACTAGAGTAGCATATGTCTGTCCAAACATCTAAGGCTTGTGTCTCATTCCATCCCGCTATTCCCCTTCTTCACCGGAAAATTCCAAGCCGTGCAGAACCGGCTGTTGAGTGTGCTGCCTTCCCAAAGTGGGGAGACTCTAAGGAAAGGAGCTGGGGAACCCGAATACCAGGAGACGTGGAGATGAGGTGACTTTTCCAAAGTCTTCCCGATCAGACGGTGTACCATCCTCTGGATGTGCCATGCATGTTTTAGCTGTAGGAAGGGTCCCCTGCACCTGGAGGTATGGGACCCATGGAATGGGGGCCAGGCAGTATTACTCTAAAAGTGCTGCATTTGCTGTCCCATCCTCACGAAGCCTCTCAGACCAACGAGTGTAGAGCCTTAGGTCCCATCCAGCTCTGTGTCTAGATATGGTCAGTCCAGGTTGCATCACAGCCCTTGAACAAATTTTGTAAGAATTTCTCTCTCTCTCTCACTGTCTTTATTTTGTTCTTGTTATTTAATTTTATAATGGGGTATAGCTGATTTTCAATACTGTGTTTCTTCCTGCTCTACATCTATCCACTTGATTCACTTAAAGAGAGACATCAATACATTCTTTTACAGATTCTTACCAGTCTTATATATCCTTTTCTGGTGATAACAGTGTGCTGAGTCCAGCTCTTTGAGCTATAGAGTAGGTGCTGTCGAATACCTATTTTGTTTATGGAACCGTATCTGTGCTAATTTCAACCTCCTGGTTTATGCATCACCCTGCCCCACCTTTCTCCTTTAGCAGCAATAAGTGTGTTTTCTAAATGTGTGACTCCGTTTCTGTTTTGTAATTGTGTTCATGTGAAGGCATTTTTAGATACTATCTATAAGTGATACCTTATGATAAGTCTCTTTTTATGTCTGACTTATGTCACTTAGGATGATCGTACCTCAGTCTCCACGAGTTGCTGCCACTGGCCTTATTTCATTGATTTAATTGCTGAGTAATATTCCATTGTACATAAGTACCACATCTTCTTTATCCATTTTTTCCTTCCAAGGACATATAAGTTGTACCCAAATCGAGGCATTTCTAAACAGAGCAGCCCTAAACTTTGGGGTGCCTGTGTCTTGTCGATTTTTTGGTTTTCCCAAGATATACGTCCATGAGGGGAAGTGCTGTATGCTCTGTAGCTCTGTGTTTTAGAAGTTTTAAGATACAGCATACACTTCTCAAGAGTGGCCGGTGGCAATTTACATCCCGCCGATCAGCATAACAAGGCTCCCTTTTCTCCATGGCCTGTCCTGCATTTCTGGGTTTTACACTTTTTCAGCATGGGCCTTTTGACCAATGCGAAGTGAGACATTTTTGTAATGCTGATTTGCATTGCCCGCTTGTTTAGTTAGCCAAAAAGAGCATCTGCGTTTTTTCCAAAATTTATTCAGGAAAGAACGCAGACGCCCTTTTTGGCCAACTGCATCATTGTCGAAGATCTGCAGAATTTCATGTGATTTAAAGGCGAGTCCAATCTACCTGTGAAAAACTGTTTCCTGCAATTCTGTCTTGCTTTGAAATCCTCTTCGTTGCCTTACCTCAATATATTTTTGGACGAGAGTGATCATTTATAACTCTGCAGGTTTGTGAATTGCAGTGCCCCTGAGTTCCATTTTTCAACTCGCTTTCTTGGGAGCTGGCCGCAAAAGCGCAGGATGGCTTCAGGACCTATTCTGGTTCCCTGGGGCAGGCTGAGCCTGTGGTTAATTCTTCTTCCTGATGGAAATTAGAGTGACCTGTGCCTTTCCCAACACCTAGAGCTAGCCTCTCATGGGTTCCCCCTCTTCCCATTCATCCTCAGGACAAATTGCAACCTGTACGAAACAGGAGGTTAAAGGTGCTGATTCTCCAAGTGGGGAGATTGTTAGTAAAGCGGATGGAATGGCGATCCCGAGCACCAGGAGATGAGGAATGAGGTGCGTTTCAGAAACCTTTCCCGATCACACTGTATACCATCCACTGGGTTTCCCATGCATTTTTTCGCTGTAAGAAGATTCCCTTGAACCTGGAGATTTGGGACCCATACAATGGGTACCACGCACTATTACTTTAAAGGGTAGGCTTTTGCTCACCCAACCTCACCAATCCTCTCAGCCCCAAGAGTGTCCAGCCTTATATCTAATCCAGCTGTGTGTCTCGATACGGTCGATCCAGGTTGCTTCACTGCCCCTGAACGAACTTTGTACGAATTTCTCTCTCTTTCACTGTCTTTGTTGGGGTTTTTTTTGTAATGTAATTTTATAATGGGGTTTAGCTGATTTTCACTGCTGTGTTTATGCCGCTTTTTACCGACTTGATTCATTTACAGAGAGATATCAATACATAGGTTTTAAGATTCTTACTAGTCAGATATACTCTTGTGTGGTGAATAGGGGGCGTTGAGTCCAGTTCACTGAGCAACGGGTAGGTGTTGTCTGTTACATATTTGGTTTATGGAACGGTATGTGTGCTAATTTCAAACCCTTGTTTTATGCCTCACCCCACCTCACCTTTCCAGTTAAGCAGCCAACCAGTGTTTTCTAAATGTGTGACTCTGTTCTGTTTTGTAATCAGGTCATGTGTAGCGATTTTTACTTTCCCTCTATAAGTGATATCTTATGATAAGTGTCTCTTTCTGTGTGACTTATTTCACTTAGAAACATCGTACCTAAATCCACTCATCATGCTTCTAGTAGCCGTATGACATTGATTTCATGGCTGAGTGATATTCCATTGTACATAAATACCACACTTCTTTATCCATTTTTCTCTATCCTGGCATATTTAAGGTGTACTGAAGTGGAGGTTCTTGTAAACAGAGCAGGCCTAAACTTTGGGGTGCCTGTGTCTTGTTGATTTTTAGTTTTCCCATTTTATACGCCCACGAGTGGAAGGGCCCTATGCTCTCTAGCTGTGTTTTTTAGATGTTTTAGGAAACACCATGCACTTCTCCAGAGTGGCCGTTGGCAATTTACATCCCGCCCATCAGCCTAACAAGGCTCCCTTTTCTCCCTGGCCTGTCCTGCACTTCTGGTTTTTACACTGTTTTGGATGGCCTTTGGACGGATGGGAAGTGAGAATTATTTGTAGTGCTGATTTGAATATATTCAGGAAAAAACACATACGCCCTTTTTGGCCAAGTGCATCGTTGTAGACGTTTTGCCGCTTTTCATGTGCTCTAAAGGCGATTCTTATCTACCTCCTGAAATCTGGGGGCTTGTTCCCGCACATTCCTCTCTAATGTACAACCTCGGAACACTACCTCCAGGAAGACTCTGTTGCCCTAGTAACAAGGGTTGAGAACGTAATAATGCTGCCGCCTTGTGGCTGTTTCTCACAATAGCAGCTTTAAACCCAGAGCTAATGTTTGCTTAATAGTCAAAAGGACAGCAGGGCTGTAAATGACACCTCCCCTCAAAAAATGCCCTGGGGTAGGGAATAGGCAAGAAAATTCAACACATGACAAATTTTTCAAAAAGTCAATATGAAGAGAGAAGTTGTACTCACTCTTTAAAAAAAAAAAGAGGAAAAGAAAAAAAGGACATGCCTAAATCTCAGTATAAGGAATTATTAGCCACATGCAAATCCAACCTCCAAAAAGTTTCAGCTCACACCAGTCAAATGACCATCAGCAAAACGTTTACAAACTATAAATGCTGAAGGGGTTTTAGAGAACTTTGTACCTTCTAGCAGCTGGTGGGATGTAAAGTGGTAACAGCACTAACAAAAACTGAATGGAGCTGCTGTACAAGGTAAAAATTGAGCTACCAGATGATGTGGCAGGGCACCTTTTGGGCCTATAATCTAAGACCACCAGAATCGGAAAGACAGAGGCAGGCAAATGTGCACTTCAGCAATATTGAAATAGCCAAGACATGGAAGCAAAAAAAAGGTCCATAAACAGATGAATTGACAAAGAAGAAGTGGTATATGTACAGAATGGAATAGTAGCCTCGGGAAGAAAACGAAGAGTGCCGTTTTCAGGATTAAAAATGAGCCTAGAAATAATCATATTAGGTAAAGTAAGTCAAAAGGGAATGACAAATATCCTATGATACCATTTATACAAGTGATCCTAAGATTGCTACCAATGAACATACTTCCACAGAAAAAGACACTCACAGACTTATAAAACAAACTAATGGTTAACCAAAATGAAAGGTGGAAGGATGGAAAAATTAGGATTCTGGGGCTAACCTAAATAGGCTAATGTATGTTAAATGTATATAAACACTTAACATATGAACTATATATATTTCGTGCAATTCTGCCTTGCTTTCAAATCCTCTTCTTTGCCTTCCTTCAATATATTTTTGGACGAAAGTTACCATTTATAACTCTACAGGATTGTGAATTGCAGTGCCCCTGATCTCCATTTTTCAACTCGCTTTTTTGGAAGCTGGCCGAAAAACCGCAGGATTGCTTAAGGCCCTATTGTGGTTCCGTGGAGCAGGCTGAGCCTGTGGTTAATTCTTCTTCCTAATGGGAAATTAGAGTGACCTATACCTGTCCCAACACCTAGAGCTTGCCTCTCATGGGTTCCTCCCTCTTCCCATTCATCCTCAGGACAAACTGCAACCTGTACGGAACAGGAGGTTAAAGGTGCTGATTCTCCAAGTGGCGAGATTGTTAGTAAAGCGGCTGGAATGGCGAACCCGAGCACAAGGAGATGAGAAATGAGGTGCGTTTCAGAAACCTTTCTCGATCACACTCTATACCATCCACTGGGTTTCCCATGCATTTTTTCGCTGTAGGAAGACTCCCTTGAACCTGGAGATTTGGGACCCATAGAATGGGTACCATGCAGTACTACTTTAAAGGGTCTGCGTTTGCTCACCCAACCTCACCAAACCTCTCAGCCCCAAGAGTATCCACCCTTATGTGGCAATCAGCTGTGGGTCTAGATATGGTCAATCCAGGTGGCATCACAGCCCCTGAACGAATTTTGTAAGAATTTCTCTCTATTTCACTCTCTTTGTTTCACGGGGTTTTAAAAGTAATTGATTTTTATAATGGGGTTTAGCTGCTTTTCACTGCTGTGTTTATGCCGCTTTACACCCACTTGACTCACTTACAGAGAGATATCAATGCATAGGTTTTAAGAGTCTTACTAGTCAGATATATTATATGGCGGTGAATACGGGGTGTTGTGTCCAGTTCACTGAGCAAGGAGTAGGTCTTGTCTATTACGTATTGGGTTTATGGAACGGTATCTGAGATAATTTGAAACCCTTGTTTTATGCATCACCCACCTCACCTTTCCCGTTAGGCAGCCATGGTGTGTTTTCTAAACGTGTGACCCTGTTCTGTTTTGTAATTCAGTTCAATGGTAGCGGTTTTTACATTCCCTCTATAAGTGATATCTTATGATAAGTGTCTTTTTCTGTGTGACTTATTTCACTTAGAATCGTCGTACCTAAATCCACTCATCATGCTGCTACTAGCCTTATGACGTTGATTTCATGGCTGAGTGATATCCCATTGTACATAAGGACCACAACTTCTTTATCCATTTTTCTCTTTCCTGGGATATTTAAGGTGTAACGAAGTGGAGGTTCTTGTCAACAGAGCAGCCCTTTATTTTGGGGTGCCTGTGTCTTGCTGATTTTTAGTTTTCCCAATTTATACGCCCATGAGTGGAAGTGCCCTATGCTCTCTAAGGTGAGTTTTGTAGATGTTTCAGGACACACGGTACACTTCTCCAGAGTGGCCGTTGGCAATTTACATCCCGCCCATCAGCGTAGCAAGGCTCCCGTTTCTCCATGGCCTGTCCGGCATTTCTGGTTTTGACACTTTATTCAGCATGACCCTTTTGACCGATGGGAAGCGAGACTTCTTTGTAGCACTGATTTGCCTTCCCAGTTTACTTGGTTGGCCAAAAAGGGCGTATGCGTTTTTTCCTGAATATATTCAGGAAAAAACGCATACGCCCTTTTTGGCCCAGGACATCATTTTCGAGGTTTTGCCGCTTTTCTTGTGCTCTAAAGGCGATTCGAATCTGCCTCCTGAAATCTGTTTTCTGCAATGCTGCCTTGCTTTCAAATCCTCCTCGTTGCCTTCCCTCAATATATTTGTGGACGAGAGTTATCATTTATAAGTCTGCAGGTTTGTGAATTGCAGTGCCCCTGAGCTCCATTTTTCAAATCGCTTTCTTGGGAGCTGGCCGCAAAACCGCAGGATACCTCAGGCCCTATTCTGCTTCCGGGCGGCAGAGTGAGCCTGTGATTAATTCTTCTTCCTGATGGGAAATTAGAGTGACCTGTGGCTGTCCCAACACCTAGAGCTAGTCTCTCATTGGTTCCCCCTCTTCCCGTTCATCCTCAGTACAAATTGCAACCTGTATGGAACAGGAGGTTAAAGGTGCTGATTCTCCAAGGAGGGAGATTGCTAGTGAAGCGTCTGGAATGGCGAACCCGAGCACAAGGAGATGAGAAATGAGGTGCGTTTTAGAAACCTTTCCCGATCACACGGTGTACCATCTTCAGGGTTTCTCATGCATGTTTTCGATGTAGGAAGATGCCCTTCAACCTGGAGATTTGGGACCCACTGGATGGGTACCACTCAGTATTACTTTAAAGGGTCTGTGTTTGCTCACTCAACCTCACTAAAACTGTCAGCCCCAAGAGCGTACACCCTTATTTCTCAATCAGCTGCGGATCTAGATATGGTGAATACAGGTGGCATCACAGCCCCTGAACGAATTTTGTAAGAATTTCTCTCTCTTTCACTGTCTTTGTTTCACGTGTTTTTAAAAGTAATTGATTTTTATAATGGGGTTTAGCAGCTTTTCACTGCTTTGTTTATGCCGCTTTACACCCACTTGACTGACTTACAGAGAGATATCAATACATAGGTTTTAATATTTTTACTAGTCAGATATATTATTGGGCGGTGAATAGGGGGTGTTGTGTGCAGTTCACTGAGCAAGGAGTAGGTCTTGTCTATTATATATTGGGATTATGGAACGATATCTGAGCTGATTTGAAACCCTTGTTTTATGCATCACCCCACCTCACCTTTCCCGTAAGGCAGCCATAGTGTGTTTTCTAAACGCGTGACTCTGTTCTGCTTTGTAATTCAGTTCAAGGGTAGCGGTTTTTACATTCCCTCTATAAGTGATATCTTATGATAAGTGTCTTTTCTGTGTGACGTATTTCACTTAGAATCGTCGTACCTAAATCCACTCATCATGCTGCTACTAGCCTTATGACGTTGATTTCATGGCTGAGTGATATTCCTTTGTACATAAGGACCACAAATTCTTTATCCATTTTTCTCTTTCCTGGGATATTTAAGGTGCAACGAAGTGGAGGTTCTTGTCAACCGAGCAGCCCTAAACTTTGGGGTGCCTGTGTCTTTCTGAATTTTAGTTTTCCCAATTTATACGCCCATGAGTGGAAGTGCCCTATGCTCTCTAAGCTGAGTTTTGTAGATGTTTCAGGACACACCGTACACTTCTCCAGAGTGGCTGTTGGCAATTTACATCCCGCCCATCAACGTAGCAAGGCTCCCATTTCTCCGTGGCCTGTCGTACATTTCTGGTTTTGACACTTTATTCACCATGGCCCTTTTGACCGATGGGAAGCGACACTTCTTTGTAGCGCTGATTTGCCTTTCCAGGTTGCTTGGCTGGCCAAAAAGTGCGTATGTCGTTTTTTCCTGAATATATTCAGGAAAAAACGCATACGCCCATTTTGGCAAAGGGCATCATTGTCGAGGTTTTGCCGCTTTTCCTGTGCTTTAAAGGTGATTCGAATCTACCTCCTGAAATCTGTTTACTGCAATTCTGCCTTGCTTTCAAATCCTCCTCGTTGCCTTCCCTCAATATATTTGTGGACGAGAGTTATCATTTATAACTCTGCAGGTTTGTGAATTGTAGTGCCCCTGAGCTCCATTTTTCAACTCGCTTTTTTGGGAGCTGGCAGCAAAAGCGCAGGATTGCTTCAGGCCCTATTCTGGTTCCGGGGGGCAGGTTGAGCCTGTGGTTAATTCTTCTTCCTGTTGGGAAAATAGAGTGGCCTGTGCCTGTCCCAACAACTAGTGCTAGTCTATCATTGGTTCCCCATCTTCCCGTTCATCCTCAGGACAAATTGCAACCTGTACGGAACAGGAGGTTAAAGGTGCTGATTCTCCAAGGAGGGAGATTGCTAGTAAAGCGGCTGGAATGGCGAACCCGAGAACAAGGAGATGAGAAAAGAGGTGCGTTTTAGAAACCTTTCCCGATGACACGGTGTACTTTTTTCTGGGTTTGTCATGCATGTTTTCGATGTAGGAAGACGCCCTTGAACCTAGAGATATGGGAGCCATGGGATGGGTACCACGCAGTATTACTTTAAAGGGTCTGCGTTTGCTCACCCAACCTCACCAATCCTCTCAGCCCCAAGAGTGTCCACCCTTATGTCTCAATCAGGTGTGGGTCTAGATATGGTCAATCTAGGTGGCATCACAGCCCCTGAACGAATTTTGTAAGAATTTCTCTCTCTTTCACTGTCTTTGTTTCACGGGTTTTTAAAAGTAATTGATTTTTATAATGGGGTTTAGCTGCTTTTCACTGCTGTGTTTATGCCACTTTACACCCACTTGACTTACTTACAGAGAGATAACAATACATAGGTTTTAAGATACTTACCAGTCAGATATATTCTTGGGCGGTGAATAGGGGGTGTTGAGTCCAGTTCACTGAGCAAGGAGTAGGTCTTGTCTATTACGTATTGGGTTTATGGAACGGTATCTGAGCTAATTTGAAACCCTTGTTTTATGCATCACCCCACCTCACCTTTCCCGTTAGGCAGCCATAGTGTGTTTTCTAAATGTGTGACTCTGTTCTGTTTGGTAATTCAGTTCATGGGTAGCGGTTTTTACATTCCCTCTATAAGTGATATCTTATGATAAGTGTCTTTTCTGTGTGACTTATTTCACTTAAAATCGTCGTACCTAAATCCACTCATCATGCTGCTACTAGCCTTATGACATTGATTTCATGGCTGAGTGATAGTCCATTGTACATAAGAACCACAACTTCTTTATCCATTTTTCTCTTTCCTGGGATATTTAAGGTGTAACGAAGTGGAGGTTCTTGTCAACAGAGCAGCCCTAAACTTTGGGGTGCCTGTGTCTTGCTGATTTTTAGTGTTCCCAATTTATACGCCCATGAGTGGAAGTGCCCTATGCTCTCTAAGCTGAGTATTGTAAATATTTCAGGACACACCGTACACTTCTCCAGAGTGGCTGTTGGCAATTTACATCCCGCCCATCAGCGTAGCAAGGCTCCCGTTTCTCCATGGCCTGTCCTACGTTTCTGGTTTTGACACTTTATTCAGCATGGCCCTTTTGACCGATGGGAAGCGAGACTTCTTTGTAGCGCTGATTTGCCTTTCCAGGTTGCTTGGTTGGCCAAAAAGGGCATATGCGTTTTTTCCTGAATATATTCAGGAAAAAACGCATATGCCCTTTTTGGTCAAGGGCATCATTGTCGAGGTTTTGCCGCTTTTCCTGTGCTTTAAAGGCGATTCGAATCTACCTCCTAAAATCTGTTTCCTGCAATTCTGCCTTGCTTTCAAATCCTCTTCGTTGCCTTCCCTCAATATATTTGTGGACGACAGTTAACATTTATAACTCTGCAGGATGGGAATTGCAGTGCCCCTGAGCTCCATTTTTCAACTCTCTTTTTGAGAGCTGGCCTCGAAAGCGCAGGATTGCTTCTGGCCCTATTCTGCTTCCGGGCGGCAGACTGAGCCTGTGGTTAATTCTTCTTCCTGATGGGACAATAGAGTGACCTGTGCCTGTCCCAACACCTAGAGCTAGTCTCTCATTGGTTCCCCCTCTTTCCGTTCATCCTCAGGACAAATTGCAACCTGTACGGAACAGGAGGTTAAAGGTGCTGATTCTCCAAGGAGGGAGATTGCTAGTAAAGCGGGTGGAATGGCGAACCCGAGCACAAGGAGATGAGAAATGAGGTGCGTTTTAGAAACCTTTCCCGATCAAACGGTGTACCTTCTTCTGGGTTTCTCATGCATGTTTTCGATGTAGGAGGATGCCCTTGAACCTGGAGATTTGGGACCCATGGGATGGGTACCACGCAGTATTACTTTAAAGGGTCTCGTTTGCTCACCCAACCTCACCAAACCTCTCAGCCCCAAGAGTGTCCACCCTTATGTCTCAATCAGCTGTGGGTCTAGATATGGTCAATCCAGGTGGCATCACAGCCCCTGAACGAATTTTGTAAGAATTTCTCTCACTTTCACTGGCTTTGTTTCACGGGTTTTAAAAATTAATTGAGTTTTATAATGGGGTTTAGCTGCTTTTCACTGCTGTGTTTATGCAGCTTTACACCCACTTGACTCACTTACAGAGAGATATCAATACATAGGTTTTAAGATTCTACTAGTCAGATATATTCTTGGGCGGTGAATAGGGGGTGTTGAGTCCAGTTCCCTGAGCAAGGAGTAGGTCTTGTCTATTACATATTGGGTTTATGGAACGGTATCTGAGCTAATTTGAAACCCTTGTTTTATGCATCACCCCACCTCACCTTTCCCGTTAGGCAGCCGTAGTGTGTTTTCTAACCGTGTGACTCTGTTCTGTTTTGTAATTCAGTTCAAGGGTAGCGGTTTTTACATTCCCTCTATAAGTGATATCTTATGATAAGTGTCTTTTTCTGTGTGACTTATTTCACTTAGAATCGTCGTACCTAAATCCACTCATCATGCTGCTACTAGCCTTATGACGTTGATTTCATGGCTGAGTGTTATTCCATTGTACATAAGGACCACAACTTCTTTATCCATTTTTCTCTTTCCTGGGATATTTAAGGTGTAACGAAGTGGAGGTTCTTGTCAACAGAGCAGCCCTAAACTCTGGGGTGCTTGTGTCTTGCTGATTTTTAGTTTTCCCAATTTATACGCCGATGAGTGTAAGTGCCCTATGCTCTCTAAGCTGAGTTTTGTACATGTTTCAGGACACACCGTACACTTCTCCAGAGTGGCTGTTGGCAATTTACATCCCGCCCATCAGCGTAGCAAGGCTCCTGTTTCTCCACGGCCTGTCCTGCATTTCTGGTTTTGACACTTTATTCAGCATGACCCTTTTGACCGATGGGAAACGAGACTTCTTTGTAGCGCTGATTTGCCTTTCCAGGTTGCTTGGTTGACCAAAAAGGGCTTATGCGTTTTTTCCTGAATATATTCAGGAAAAAACGCATACGCCCTTTTTGGCCAAGGGCATCATTGTGGAGTTTTTGCTGCTTTTCCTGTGCTTTAAAGGCGATTCGAATCTACCTCCTGAAATCTGTTTCCTGCGATTCTGCCTTGCTTCCAAATCCTCTTCGTTGCCTACTCTCAGTATATTTGTGAACGAGAGTTAATATTTATAACTCTGCAGGTTTGTGAATTGCAGTGCCCCTGAGCTCCATTTTTCAACTCGCTTTTTTGGGAGCTGGCTGCAAAAGCGCAGGATTGCTTCAGGCCCTACTCTGGTTCCGGGCGGCAGACTGAGCGCGTGGTTAATTCTTCTTCCTGATGGGACAATAGAGTGACCTGTGCCGTGCTTGTCCCAACACCTAGAGCTAGTCTCTCATTGGTTTCCCCTCTTCCCGTTCATCCTGAGGACAACTTGCAACCTTTATGGAACAGGAGGTTAAAGGTGCTGATTCTCTAACGAGGGAGATTGCTAGTAAAGCGGCTGGAATGGCGAACCCGAGCACAAGGAAATGAGAAATGAGGTGCGTTTTAGAAACCTTCCCCGATCACACTGTGTACCATCTTCTGGGTTTCTCATGCATGTTTTCGATGTAGGAAGATGCCCTTGAACCTGGAGATTTGGGACCCATGGGATGGCTACCACGCAGTATTACTTTAAAGGGTCTGCGTTTGCTCACCCAACCTCACCAAACCTCTCAGCCCCAAGAGTGCCCACCCTTATGTCTCAATCACGTGTGGGTCTAGATATGGTCAATCCAGGTGGCATCACAGCCCCTGAACGAATTTTGTAAGAATTTCTCTCTCTTTCACTGTCTTTGTTTCACGTGTTTTTAAAAGTAATTGATTTTTATAATGGGGTTTAGCAGCTTTTCACTGCTTTGTTTATGCCGCTTTACACCCACTTGACTGACTTACAGAGAGATATCAATACATAGGTTTTAATATTTTTACTAGTCAGATATATTCTTGGGCGGTGAATAGGGGGTGTTGTGTCCAGTTCACTGAGCAAGGAGTAGGTCTTGTCTATTATATATTGGGATTATGGAACGATATCTGAGCTGATTTGAAACCCTTGTTTTATGCATCACCCCACCTCATCTTTCCCGTTAGGCAGCCATAGTGTGTTTTCTAAATGCGTGACTCTGTTCTGCTTTGTAATTCATTTCAAGGGTAGCGGTTTTTACATTCCCTCTATAAGTGATATCTTATGATATGTGTCTTTCCTGTGTGACGTATTTCACTTAGAATCGTCGTACCTAAATCCACTCATCATGCTGCTACTAGCCTTATGACGTTGATTTCATGGCTGAGTGATATTCCTTTGTACATAAGGACCACAACTTCTTTATCCATTTTTCTCTTTCCTGGGATATTTAAGGTGTAACGAAGTGGAGGTTCTTGTCAACAGAGCAGCCCTAAACTTTGGGGTGCCTGTGTCTTTCTGAATTTTAGTTTTCCCAATTTATACGCCCATGAGTGGAAGTGCCCTATGCTCTCTAAGCTGAGTTTTGTAGATGTTTCAGGACACACCGTACACTTCTCCAGAGTGGCTGTTGGCAATTTACATCCCGCCCATCAGCGTAGCAAGGCTCCCGTTTCTCCATGGCCTGTCCTACATTTCTGGTTTTGACACTTTATTCAGCATGGCCCTTTTGACCAATGGGAAGCGAGACTTCTTTGTAGCGCTGATTTGTCTTTCCAGGTTGCTTGGCTGGCCAAAAAGTGCGTATGTCGTTTTTTCCTGAATATATTCAGGAAAAAACGCATACGCCCATTTTGGCCAAGGGCATCATTGTCGAGGTTTTGCCGCTTTTCCTGTGCTTTAAAGGCGATTCAAATCTACCTCCTGAAATCTGTTTACTGCAATTCTGCCTTGCTTTCAAATCCTCCTCGTTGCCTTCCCTCAATATATTTGTGGACGAGAGTTATCATTTATAACTCTGCAGGTTTGTGAATTGTAGTGCCCCTGAGCTTCGTTTTTCAACTCCCTTTTTTGGGAGCTGGCAGCAAAAGCGCAGGATTGCTTCAGGCCCTATTCTGGTTCCGGGGGGCAGGCTGAGCCTGTGGTTAATTCTTCTTCCTGTTGGGAAAATAGAGTGGCCTGTGCCTGTCCCAACACCTAGTGCTAGTCTATCATTGGTTCCCCATCTTCCCGTTCATCCTCAGGACAAATTGCAACCTGTACGGAACAGGAGGTTAAAGGTGCTGATTCTCCAAGGAGCGAGATTGCTAGTAAAGCGGCTGGAATGGCGAACCCGAGCACAAGGAGATGAGAAAAGAGGTGCGTTTTAGAAACCTTTCCCAATGACACGGTGTACCTTTTTCTGGGTTTGTCATGCATGTTTTTGATGTAGGAAGACACCCTTGAACCTAGAGATATGGGACCCATGGGATGGGTACCACGCAGTATTACTTTAAAGGGTCTGCGTTTGCTCACCCAACCTCACCAATCCTCTCAGCCCCAAGAGTGTCCACCCTTATGTCTCAATCAGGTGTGGGTCTAGATATGGTCAATCTAGGTGGCATCACAGCCCCTGAACGAATTTTGTAAGAATTTCTCTCTCTTTCACTGTCTTTGTTTCACGGGTTTTTAAAAGTAATTGATTTTTAAAATGGGGTTTAGCTGCTTTTCACTGCTGTGTTTATGCCACTTTACACCCACTTGACTTACTTACAGAGAGATAACAATACATAGGTTTTAAGATACTTACCAGTCAGATATATTCTTGGGCGGTGAATAGGGGGTGTTGAGTCCAGTTCATTGAGCAAGGAGTAGGTCTTGTCTATTACGTATTGGGTTTATGGAACGGTATCTGAGCTAATTTGAAACCCTTGTTTTATGCATCACCCCACCTCACCTTTCCCGTTAGGCAGCCATAGTGTGTTTTCTAAATGTGTGACTCTGTTCTGTTTTGTAATTCAGTTCAACGGTAGTGGTTTTTACATTCCCTCTATAAGTGATATCTTATGATAAGTGTCTTTTCTGTGTGACTTATTTCACTTAAAATCGTCGTACCTAAATCCACTCATCATGCTGCTACTAGCCTTATGACGTTGATTTCATGGCTGAGTGATATTCCATTGTACATAAGGACCACAACTTCTTTATCCATTTTTCTCTTTCCTGGGATATTTAAGGTGTAACGAAGTGGATGTTCTTGTCAACAGAGCAGCCCTAAACTTTGGGGTGCCTGGGTCTTGCTGATTTTTAGTTTTCCCAATTTATATGCCCATGAGTGGAAGTCCCCTATGCTCTCTAAGCTGAGTTTTGTAGATGTTTCAGGACACACCGTACACTTCTCCAGAGTGGCTGT
Source organism: Eschrichtius robustus (assembly GCF_028021215.1). Lineage (NCBI taxonomy): Eukaryota > Metazoa > Chordata > Mammalia > Artiodactyla > Eschrichtiidae > Eschrichtius > Eschrichtius robustus. Next base: position 50,882,343 of record NC_090830.1, read on the forward strand.
TGGCAATTTACATCCCGCCCATCAGCGTAGCAAGGCTCCCGTTTCTCCATGGCCTGTCCTACGTTTCTGGTTTTGACACTTTATTCAGCATGGCCCTTTTGACCGATGGGAAGCGAGACTTCTTTGTAGCGCTGATTTGCCTTTCCAGGTTGCTTGGTTGGCCAAAAAGGGCATATGCGTTTTTTCCTGAATATATTCAGGAAAAAACGCATATGCCCTTTTTGGCCAAGGGCATCATTGTCGAGGTTTTGCCGCTTTTCCTGTGCTTTAAAGGCGATTCGAATCTACCTCCTAAAATCTGTTTCCTGCAATTCTGCCTTGCTTTCAAATCCTCCTCGTTGCCTACTCTCAGTATATTTGTGGACGACAGTTAACATTTATAACTCTGCATGTTTGTGAATTGCAGTGCCCCTGAGCTCCATTTTTCAACTCGCTTTTTTGGGAGCTGGCCGCGAAAGCGCAGGATTGCTTCTGGCCCTATTCTGCTTCCGGGCGGCAGACTGAGCCTGTGGTTAATTCTTCTTCCTGATTGGACAATAGAGTGACCTGTGCCGTGCCTGTCCCAACACCTAGAGCTAGTCTCTCATTGTTTTCCCCTCTTCCCGTTCATCCTGAGGACAAATTGCAACCTTTATGGAACAGGAGGTTAAAGGTGCTGATTCTCTAAGGAGGGAGATTGCTAGTAAAGCGGCTGGAATGGCGAACCCGAGCACAAGGAGATGAGAAATGAGGTGCGTTTTAGAAACCTTTCCCGATCACTCGGTGTACCATCTTCTGGGTTTCTCATGCATGTTTTCGATGTAGGAAGATGCCCTTGAACCTGGAGATTTGGGACCAATTGGATGGGTACCACGCAGTACTACTTTAAAGCGTCTGCGTTTGCTCACCCAACCTCACCAAACCTCTCAGCCCCAAGAGTGTCCACCCTTATGTCGCAATCATGTGTGGGTCTAGATATGGTCAATCCAGGTGGCATCACAGCCCCTGAACAAATTCTGTAAGAATTTCTCTCTCTTTCACTGTCTTTGTTTCACGTGTTTTTAAAAGTAATTGATTTTTATAATGGGGTTTAGCAGCTTTTCACTGCTTTGTTTATGCCGCTTTACACCCACTTGACTGACTTACAGAGAGATATCAATACATAGGTTTTAATATTTTTACTAGTCAGATATATTCTTGGGCGGTGAATAGGGGGTGTTATGTCCAGTTCACTGAGCAAGGAGTAGGTCTTGTCTATTACATATTGGGATTATGGAACGATATCTTAGCTGATTTGAAACCCTTGTTTTATGCATAACCCCACCTCACCTTTCCCGTTAGGCAGCCATAGTGTGTTTTCTAAACGCGTGACTCTGTTCTGCTTTGTAATTCAGTTCAAGGGTAGCGGTTTTTACATTCCCTCTATAAGTGATATCTTATGATAAGTGTCTTTTCTGTGTGACGTATTTCACTTAGAATCGTCGTACCTAAATCCACTCATCATGCTGCTACTAGCCTTATGACGTTGATTTCATGGCTGAGTGATATTCCTTTGTACATAAGGACCACAACTTCTTTATCCATTTTTCTCTTTCCTGGGATATTTAAGGTGTAACGAAGTGGAGGTTCTTGTCAACAGAGCAGCCCTAAACTTTGGGGTGCCTGTGTCTTGCTGATTTTTAGTTTTCCCAATGTATACGCCCATGAGTGGAAGTGCCCTATGCTCTCTAAGCTGAGTTTTGTAGATGTTTCAGGACACACCGTACACTTCTCCAGAGTGGCTGTTGGCAATTTACATCCCGCCCATCAGCGTAGCAGGCTCCCGTTTCTCCATGGCCTGTCCTACATTTCTGGTTTTGATACTTTATTCAGCATGGCCCTTTTGACCGATGGGAAGCGAGACTTCTTTTTAGCGCTGATTTGCCTTTGCAGGTTGCTTGGCTGGCCAAAAGGTGCTTATGTCGTTTTTTCCTGAATATATTCAGGAAAAAACGCATACGCCCGTTTTGGCCAAGGGCATCATTGTCGATGTTTTGCCGCTTTTCCTGTGCTTTAAAGGCGATTCGAATCTACCTCCTGAAATCTGTTTACTGCAATTCTGCCTTGCTTTCAAATCCTCCTCGTTGCCTTCCCTCAATATATTTGTGGACGAGAGTTATCATTTATAACTCTGCAGGTTTGTGAATTGTAGTGCCCCTGAGCTTCGTTTTTCAACTCCCTTTTTTGGGAGCTGGCAGCAAAAGCGCAGGATTGCTTCAGGCCCTATTCTGGTTCCGGGGGGCAGCCTGAGCCTGTGGTTAATTCTTCTTCCTGTTGGGAAAATAGAGTGGCCTGTGCCTGTCCCAACACCTAGTGCTAGTCTATCATTGGTTCCCCATCTTCCCGTTCATCCTCAGGACAAATTGCAACCTGTACGGAACAGGAGGTTAAAGGTGCTGATTCTCCAAGGAGGGAGATTGCTAGTAAAGCGGCTGGAATGGCGAACCCGAGCACAAGGAGATGAGAAAAGAGGTGCGTTTTAGAAACCTTTCCGGATGACACGGTGTACCTTTTTCTGGGTTTGTCATGCATGTTTTCGATGTAGGAAGATGCCCTTGAACCTGGAGATTTGGGACCCATGGGATGGGTACCACACAGTATTACTTTAAAGGGTCTGCGTTTGCTCACCCAACCTCACCAATCCTCTCAGCCCCAAGAGTGTCCACCCTTATGTCTCAATCAGGTGTGGGTCTAGATATGGTCAATCTAGGTGGCATCACAGCCCCTGAACGAATTTTGTAAGAATTTCTCTCTCTTTCACTGTCTTTGTTTCACGGGTTTTTAAAAGTAATTGATTTTTATAATGGGGTTTAGCTGCTTTTCACTGCTGTGTTTATGCCACTTTACACCCACTTGACTTACTTACAGAGAGATAACAATACATAGGTTTTAAGAATCTTACTAGTCAGATACATTCTTGGGCGGTGAATAGAGGATGTTGAGTCCAGTACATTGAGCAAGGAGTAGGTCTTTTCTATTACGTATTGGGTTTATGGAACGGTATCTGAGCTAATTTGAAACCCTTGTTTTATGCATCACCCCACCTCACCTTTCCCGTTAGGCAGCCATAGTGTGTTTTCTAAATGTGTGACTCTGTTCTGTTTTGTAATTCAGTTCAAGGGTAGCGGTTTTTACATTCCCTCTATAAGTGATATCTTATGATAAGTGTCTTTTCTGTGTGACTTATTTCACTTAGAATCGTCGTACCTAAATCCACTCATCATGCTGCTACTAGCCTTATGACGTTGATTTCATGGCTGAGTGATATTCCATTGTACATAAGGACCACAAGTTCTTTATCCATTTTTCTCTTTCCTGGGATATTTAAGGTGTAACGAAGTGGAGGTTCTTGTCAACAGAGCAGCCCTAAACTTTGGGGTGCCTGTGTCTTGCTGATTTTTAGTTTTCCCTATTTATATGCCCATGAGTGGAAGTCCCCTATGCTCTCTAAGCTGAGTTTTGTAGATGTTTCAGGACACACCGTACACTTCTCCAGAGTGGTTGTTGGCAATTTACATCCCGCCCATCAGCGTAGCAAGGCTCCTGTTTCTCCATGGCCTGTCCTACGTTTCTGGTTTTGACACTTTATTCAGCATGGCCCTTTTGACCGATGGGAAGCGAGACTTCTTTGTAGCGCTGATTTGCCTTTCCAGGTTGCTTGGTTGGCCAAAAAGGGCATATGCGTTTTTTCCTGAATATATTCAGGAAAAAACGCATATGCCCTTTTTGGTCAAGGGCATCATTGTCGAGGTTTTGCCGCTTTTCCTGTGCTTTAAATGCGATTCGAATCTACCTCCTAAAATCTGTTTCCTGCAATTCTGCCTTGCTTTCAAATCCTCTTCGTTGCCTTCCCTCAATATATTTGTTGACGTCAGTTAACATTTATAACTCTGCAGGATGGGAATTGCAGTGCCCCTGAGCTCCATTTTTCAACTCTCTTTTTGGGAGCTTGCCGCGAAAGCGCAGGATTGCTTCTGGCCCTATTCTGCTTCCGGGCGGCAGACTGAGCCTGTGGTTAATTCTTCTTCCTGATGGGACAATAGAGTGACCTGTGCCTGTCCCAACACCTAGAGCTAGTCTCTCATTGGTTCCCCCTCTTTCCGTTCATCCTCAGGACAAATTGCAACCTGTACGGAACAGGAGGTTAAAGGTGCTGATTCTCCAAGGAGGGAGATTGCTAGTAAAGAGGGTGGAATGGCGAACCCGAGCACAAGGAGATGAGAAATGAGGTGCGTTTTAGAAACCTTTCCCGATCACACGGTGTACCTTCTTCTGGGTTTCTCATGCATGTTTTCGATGTAGGAAGATGCCCTTGAACCTGGAGATTTGGGACCCATGGGATGGGTACCACGTAGTATTACTTTAAAGGGTCTGCGTTTGCTCACCCAACCTCACCAAACCTCTCAGCCCCAAGAGTGTCCACCCTTATGTCTCAATCAGCTGTGGGTCTAGATATGGTCAATCCAGGTGGCATCACAGCCCCTGAACGAATTTTGTAAGAATTTCTCTCTCTTTCACTGTCTTTGTTTCACGGGTTTTTAAAAGGAATTGATTTTTATAATGGGGTTTAGCTGCTTTTCACTGCTGTGTTTATTCCGCTTTACACCCTCTTGACTGACTTACAGAGAGATATCAATACATAGGTTTTAAGATTCTTACTAGTCAGATATATTCTTGGGCGGTGAATAGGGGGTGTAGAGTCCAGTTCACTGAGCAAGGAGTAGGTCTTGTCTATTACGTATTGTGTTTATGGAACGGTATCTGAGCTAATTTTAAACCCTTGTTGTATGCATCACCCCACTTCACCTTTCCCGTTAGGCAGCCATAGAGTGTTTTCTAAATGTGTGACTCTGTTCTGTTTTGTAATTCAGTTCAAGGGTAGCGGTATTTACATTCCCTCTATAAGTGATATCTTATGATAAGTGTCTTTTTCTGTGTGACTTATTTCACTTAGAATCGTCGTACCTAAAACCACTCATCATGCTGCTACTAGCCTTATGACGTTGATTTCATAGCTGAGTGATATTCCATTGTACATAAGGACCACAACTTCTTTATCCATTTTTCTCTTTCCTGGGATATGTAAGGTGTAACGAAGTGGAGGTTCTTGTCAACAGAGCAGCCCTAAACTCTGGGGTGCTTGTGTCTTGCTGATTTTTAGTTTTCCCAATTTATACGCCGATGAGTGTAAGTGCCCTATGCTCTCTAAGCTGAGTTTTGTACATGTTTCAGGACACACCGTACACTTCTCCAGAGTGGCTGTTGGCAATTTACATCCCGCCCATCAGCGTAGCAAGGCTCCTGTTTCTCCACGGCCTGTCCTGCATTTCTGGTTTTGACACTTTATTCAGCATGACCCTTTTGACCGATGGGAAACGAGACTTCTTTGTAGCGCTGATTTGCCTTTCCAGGTTGCTTGGTTGACCAAAAAGGGCTTATGCGTTTTTTCCTGAATATATTCAGGAAAAAACGCATACGCCCTTTTTGGCCAAGGGCATCATTGTGGAGTTTTTGCTGCTTTTCCTGTGCTTTAAAGGCGATTCGAATCTACCTCCTGAAATCTGTTTCCTGCGATTCTGCCTTGCTTCCAAATCCTCTTCGTTGCCTACTCTCAGTATATTTGTGAACGAGAGTTAATATTTATAACTCTGCAGGTTTGTGAATTGCAGTGCCCCTGAGCTCCATTTTTCAACTCGCTTTTTTGGGAGCTGGCCGCAAAAGCGCAGGATTGCTTCAGGCCCTATTCTGGTTCCGGGCGGCAGACTGAGCGCGTGGTTAATTCTTCTTCCTGATGGGACAATAGAGTGACCTGTGCCGTGCCTGTCCCAACACCTAGAGCTAGTCTCTCATTGGTTTCCCCTCTTCCCGTTCATCCTGAGGACAAATTGCAACCTTTATGGAACAGGAGGTTAAAGGTGCTGATTCTCTAACGAGGGAGATTGCTAGTAAAGCGGCTGGAATGGCGAACCCGAGCACAAGGAGATGAGAAATGAGGTGCGTTTTAGAAACCTTCCCCGATCACACTTTGTACCATCTTCTGGGTTTCTCATGCATGTTTTCGATGTAGGAAGATGCCCTTGAACCTGGAGATTTGGGACCCATGGGATGGCTACCACGCAGTATTACTTTAAAGGGTCTGCGTTTGCTCACCCAACCTCACCAAACCTCTCAGCCCCAAGAGTGCCCACCCTTATGTCTCAATCACGTGTGGGTCTAGATATGGTCAATCCAGGTGGCATCACAGCCCCTGAACGAATTTTGTAAGAATTTCTCTCTCTTTCACTGTCTTTGTTTCACGTGTTTTTAAAAGTAATTGATTTTTATAATGGGGTTTAGCAGCTTTTCACTGCTTTGTTTATGCCGCTTTACACCCACTTGACTGACTTACAGAGAGATATCAATACATAGGTTTTAATATTTTTACTAGTCAGATATATTCTTGGGCGGTGAATAGGGGGTGTTGTGTCCAGTTCACTGAGCAAGGAGTAGGTCTTGTCTATTATATATTGGGATTATGGAACGATATCTGAGCTGATTTGAAACCCTTGTTTTATGCATCACCCCACCTCATCTTTCCCGTTAGGCAGCCATAGTGTGTTTCTAAATGCGTGACTCTGTTCTGCTTTGTAATTCATTTCAAGGGTAGCGGTTTTTACATTCCCTCTATAAGTGATATCTTATGATATGTGTCTTTCCTGTGTGACGTATTTCACTTAGAATCGTCGTACCTAAATCCACTCATCATGCTGCTACTAGCCTTATGACGTTGATTTCATGGCTGAGTGATATTCCTTTGTACATAAGGACCACAACTTCTTTATCCATTTTTCTCTTTCCTGGGATATTTAAGGTGTAACGAAGTGGAGGTTCTTGTCAACCGAGCAGCCCTAAATTTTGGGGTGCCTGTGTCTTTCTGAATTTTAATTTTCCCAATTTATACGCCCATGAGTGGAAGTGCCCTATGCTCTCTAAGCTGAGTTTTGTAGATGTTTCAGGACACACCGTACACTTCTCCAGAGTGGCTGTTGGCAATTTACATCCCGCCCATCAGCGTAGGAAGGCTCCCGTTTCTCCATGGCCTGTCCTACATTTCTGGTTTTGACACTTTATTCAGCATGGCCCTTTTGACCGATGGGAAGCGAGACTTCTTTGTAGCACTGATTTGTCTTTCCAGGTTGCTTGGCTGGCCAAAAAGTGCGTATGCCGTTTTTTCCTGAATATATTCAGGAAAAAACGCATACGCCCATTTTGGCCAAGGGCATCATTGTCGAGGTTTTGCCGCTTTTCCTGTGCTTTAAAGGCGATTCAAATCTACCTCCTGAAATCTGTTTACTGCAATTCTGCCTTGCTTTCAAATCCTCCTCGTTGCCTTCCCTCAATATATTTGTGGACGAGAGTTATCATTTATAACTCTGCAGGTTTGTGAATTGTAGTGCCCCTGAGCTCCATTTTTCAACTCGCTTTTTTGGGAGCTGGCAGCAAAAGCGCAGGATTGCTTCAGGCCCTATTCTGGTTCCGGGGGGCAGGCTGAGCCTGTGGTTAATTCTTCTTCCTGTTGGGAAAATAGAGTGGCCTGTGCCTGTCCCAACACCTAGTGCTAGTCTATCATTGGTTCCCCATCTTCCCGTTTATCCTCAGGACAAATTGCAACCTGTACGGAACAGGAGGTTAAAGGTGCTGATTCTCCAAGGAGCGAGATTGCTAGTAAAGCGGCTGGAATGGCGAACCCGAGCACAAGGACATGAGAAAAGAGGTGCGTTTTAGAAACCTTTCCCAATGACACGGCGTACCTTTTTCTGGGTTTGTCATGCATGTTTTTGATGTAGGAAGACACCCTTGAACCTAGAGATATGGGACCCATGGGATGGGTACCACGCAGTATTACTTTAATGGGTCTTCGTTTGCTCACCCAACCTCACCAATCCTCTCAGCCCCAAGAGTGTCCACCCTTATGTCTCAATCAGGTGTGGGTCTAGATATGGTCAATCTAGGTGGCATCACAGCCCCTGAACGAATTTTGTAAGAATTTCTCTCTCTTTCACTGTCTTTGTTTCACGGGTTTTTAAAAGTAATTGATTTTTAAAATGGGGTTTAGCTGCTTTTCACTGCTGTGTTTATGCCACTTTACACCCACTTGACTTACTTACAGAGAGATAACAATACATAGGTTTTAAGATACTTACCAGTCAGATATATTCTTGGGCGGTGAATAGGGGGTGTTGAGTCCAGTTCATTGAGCAAGGAGTAGGTCTTGTCTATTACGTATTGGGTTTATGGAACGGTATCTGAGCTAATTTGAAACCCTTGTTTTATGCATCACCCCACCTCACCTTTCCCGTTAGGCAGCCATAGTGTGTTTTCTAAATGTGTGACTCTGTTCTGTTTTGTAATTCAGTTCAACGGTAGTGGTTTTTACATTCCCTCTATAAGTGATATCTTATGATAAGTGTCTTTTCTGTGTGACTTATTTCACTTAAAATCGTCGTACCTAAATCCACTCATCATGCTGCTACTAGCCTTATGACGTTGATTTCATGGCTGAGTGATATTCCATTGTACATAAGGACCACAACTTCTTTATCCATTTTTCTCTTTCCTGGGATATTTAAGGTGTAACGAAGTGGATGTTCTTGTCAACAGAGCAGCCCTAAACTTTGGGGTGCCTGGGTCTTGCTGATTTTTAGTTTTCCCAATTTATATGCCCATGAGTGGAAGTCCCCTATGCTCTCTAAGCTGAGTTTTGTAGATGTTTCAGGACACACCGTACACTTCTCCAGAGTGGCTGTTGGCAATTTACATCCCGCCCATCAGCGTAGCAAGGCTCCCGTTTCTCCATGGCCTGTCCTACGTTTCTGGTTTTGACACTTTATTCAGCATGGCCCTTTTGACCGATGGGAAGCGAGACTTCTTTGTAGCGCTGATTTGCCTTTCCAGGTTGCTTGGTTGGCCAAAAAGGGCATATGCGTTTTTTCCTGAATATATTCAGGAAAAAACGCATATGCCCTTTTTGGCCAAGGGCATCATTGTCGAGGTTTTGCCGCTTTTCCTGTGCTTTAAAGGCGATTCGAATCTACCTCCTAAAATCTGTTTCCTGCAATTCTGCCTTGCTTTCAAATCCTCCTCGTTGCCTACTCTCAGTATATTTGTGGACGACAGTTAACATTTATAACTCTGCATGTTTGTGAATTGCAGTGCCCCTGAGCTCCATTTTTCAACTCGCTTTTTTGGGAGCTGGCCGCGAAAGCGCAGGATTGCTTCTGGCCCTATTCTGCTTCCGGGCGGCAGACTGAGCCTGTGGTTAATTCTTCTTCCTGATTGGACAATAGAGTGACCTGTGCCGTGCCTGTCCCAACACCTAGAGCTAGTCTCTCATTGTTTTCCCCTCTTCCCGTTCATCCTGAGGACAAATTGCAACCTTTATGGAACAGGAGGTTAAAGGTGCTGATTCTCTAAGGAGGGAGATTGCTAGTAAAGCGGCTGGAATGGCGAACCCGAGCACAAGGAGATGAGAAATGAGGTGCGTTTTAGAAACCTTTCCCGATCACTCGGTGTACCATCTTCTGGGTTTCTCATGCATGTTTTCGATGTAGGAAGATGCCCTTGAACCTGGAGATTTGGGACCAATTGGATGGGTACCACGCAGTACTACTTTAAAGCGTCTGCGTTTGCTCACCCAACCTCACCAAACCTCTCAGCCCCAAGAGTGTCCACCCTTATGTCTCAATCATGTGTGGGTCTAGATATGGTCAATCCAGGTGGCATCACAGCCCCTGAACGAATTCTGTAAGAATTTCTCTCTCTTTCACTGTCTTTGTTTCACGCGTTTTTAAAAGTAATTGATTTTTATAATGGGGTTTAGCAGCTTTTCACTGCTTTGTTTATGCCGCTTTACACCCACTTGACTGACTTACAGAGAGATATCAATACCTAGGTTTTAATATTTTTACTAGTCAGATATATTCTTGGGCGGTGAATAGGGGGTGTTATGTCCAGTTCACTGAGCAAGGAGTAGGTCTTGTCTATTACATATTGGGATTATGGAACGATATCTTAGCTGATTTGAAACCCTTGTTTTATGCATAACCCCACCTCACCTTTCCCGTTAGGCAGCCATAGTGTGTTTTCTAAACGCGTGACTCTGTTCTGCTTTGTAATTCAGTTCAAGGGTAGCGGTTTTTGCATTCCCTCTATAAGTGATATCTTATGATAAGTGTCTTTTCTGTGTGACGTATTTCACTTAGAATCGTCGTACCTAAATCCACTCATCATGCTGCTACTAGCCTTATGACGTTGATTTCATGGCTGAGTGATATTCCTTTGTACATAAGGACCACAACTTCTTTATCCATTTTTCTCTTTCCTGGGATATTTAAGGTGTAACGAAGTGGAGGTTCTTGTCAACAGAGCAGCCCTAAAATTTGGGGTGCCTGTGTCTTGCTGATTTTTAGTTTTCCTAATGTATACGCCCATGAGTGGAAGTGCCCTATGCTCTCTAAGCTGAGTTTTGTAGATGTTTCAGGACACACCGTACACTTCACCATAGTGGCTGTTGGCAATTTACATCCCGCCCATCAGCGTAGCAGGCTCCCGTTTCTCCATGGCCTGTCCTACATTTCTGGTTTTGACACTTTATTCAGCATGGCCCTTTTGACCGATGGGAAGCGAGACTTCTTTTTAGCGCTGATTTGCCTTTCCAGGTTGCTTGGCTGGCCAAAGGTGCGTATGTCGTTTTTTCCTGAATATATTCAGGAAAAAACGCATACGCCCGTTTTGGCCAAGGGCATCATTGTCGATGTTTTGCCGCTTTTCCTGTGCTTTAAAGGCGATTCGAATCTACCTCCTGAAATCTGTTTACTGCAATTCTGCCTTGCTTTCAAATCCTCCTCGTTGCCTTCCCTCAATATATTTGTGGACGAGAGTTATCATTTATAACTCTGCAGGTTTGTGAATTGTAGTGCCCCTGAGCTCCGTTTTTCAACTCCCTTTTTTGGGAGCTGGCAGCAAAAGCGCAGGATTGCTTCAGGCCCTATTCTGGTTCCGGGGGGCAGGCTGAGCCTGTCGTTAATTCTTCTTCCTGTTGGGAAAATAGAGTGGCCTGTGCCTGTCCCAACACCTAGTGCTAGTCTATCATTGGTTCCCCATCTTCCCGTTCATCCTCAGGACAAATTGCAACCTGTACGGAACAGGAGGTTAAAGGTGCTGATTCTCCAAGGAGGGAGATTGCTAGTAAAGCGGCTGCAATGGCGAACCCGAGCACAAGGAGATGAGAAAACAGGTGCGTTTTAGAAACCTTTCCCGATGACACGGTGTACCTTTTTCTGGGTTTGTCATGCATGTTTTCGATGTAGGAAGACGCCCTTGAACCTAGAGATATGGGACCCATGGGATGGGTACCACACAGTATTACTTTAAAGGGTCTGCGTTTGCTCACCCAACCTCACCAATCCTCTCAGCCCCAAGAGTGTCCACCCTTATGTCTCAATCAGGTGTGGGTCTAGATATGGTCAATCTAGGTGGCATCACAGCCCCTGAACGAATTTTGTAAGAATTTCTCTCTCTTTCACTGTCTTTGTTTCACGGGTTTTTAAAAGTAATTGATTTTTATAATGGGGTTTAGCTGCTTTTCACTGCTGTGTTTATGCCACTTTACACCCACTTGACTTACTTACAGAGAGATAACAATACATAGGTTTTAAGAATCTTACTAGTCAGATACATTCTTGGGCGGTGAATAGAGGATGTTGAGTCCAGTACATTGAGCAAGGAGTAGGTCTTTTCTATTACGTATTGGGTTTATGGAACGGTATCTGAGCTAATTTGAAACCCTTGTTTTATGCATCACCCCACCTCACCTTTCCCGTTAGGCAGCCATAGTGTGTTTTCTAAATGTGTGACTCTGTTCTGTTTTGTAATTCAGTTCAAGGGTAGCGGTTTTTACATTCCCTCTATAAGTGACATCTTATGATAAGTGTCTTTTCTGTGTGACTTATTTCACTTAGAATCGTCATACCTAAATCCACTCATCATGCTGCTACTAGCCTTATGACGTTGATTTCATGGCTGAGTGATATTCCATTGTACATAAGGACCACAAGTTCTTTATCCATTTTTCTCTTTCCTGGGATATTTAAGGTGTAACGAAGTGGAGGTTCTTGTCAACAGAGCAGCCCTAAACTTTGGGGTGCCTGTGTCTTGCTGATTTTTAGTTTTCCCTATTTATATGCCCATGAGTGGAAGTGCCCTATGCTCTCTAAGCTGAGTTTTGTAGATGTTTCAGGACACACCGTACACTTCTCCAGAGTGGCTGTTGGCAATTTACATCCCGCCCATCAGCGTAGCAAGGCTCCCGTTTCTCCATGGCCTGTCCTACGTTTCTGGTTTTGACACTTTATTCAGCATGGCCCTTTTGACCGATGGGAAGCGAGACTTCTTTGTAGCGCTGATTTGCCTTTCCAGGTTGCTTGGTTGGCCAAAAATGGCATATGCGTTTTTTCCTGAATATATTCAGGAAAAAACGCATATGCCCTTTTTGGTCAAGGGCATCATTGTCGAGGTTTTGCCGCTTTTCCTGTGCTTTAAAGGCGATTCGAATCTACCTCCTGAAATCTGTTTCCTGCAATTCTGCCTTGCTTTCAAATCCTCTTCGTTGCCTTCCCTGAATATATTTGTGGAGGAGAGTTGTCATTTATAACTCTGCAGGATGTGAATTGCAGTGCCCCTGAGCTCCATTTTTCAACTCTCTTTTTGGGAGCTGGCCGCGAAAGCGCAGGATTGCTTCTGGCCCTATTCTGCTTCCGGGCGGCAGACTGAGCCTGTGGTTAATTCTTCTTCCTGATGGGACAATAGAGTGACCTGTGCCTGTCCCAACACCTAGAGCTAGTCTCTCATTGGTTCCCCCTCTTTCCGTTCATCCTCAGGACAAATTGCAACCTGTACGGAACAGGAGGTTAAAGGTGCTGATTCTCCAAGGAGGGAGATTGCTAGTAAAGCGGGTGGAATGGCGAACCCGAGCACAAGAGATGAGAAATGAGGTGCGTTTTAGAAACCTTTCCCGATCACACGGTGTACCTTCTTCTGGGTTTCTCATGCATGTTTTCGATGTAGGAAGATGCCCTTGAACCTGGAGATTTGGGACCCATGGGATGGGTACCACGCAGTATTACTTTAAAGGGTCTGCGTTTGCTCACCCAACCTCACCAAACCTCTCAGCCGCAAGAGTGTCCACCCTTATGTCTCAATCAGCTGTGGGTCTAGATATGGTCAATCCAGGTGGCATCACAGCCCCTGAACGAATTTTGTAAGAATTTCTCTCTCTTTCACTGTCTTTGTTTCCCGGGTTTTTAAAAGGAATTGATTTTTATAATGGGGTTTAGCTGCTTTTCACTGCTGTGTTTATGCCGCTTTACACCCACTTGACTCACTTACAGAGAGATATCAATACACAGGTTTTAAGATTCTTACCAGTCAGATATATTCTTGGGCGGTGAATAGGGGGTGTAGAGTCCAGTTCACTGAGCAAGGAGTAGGTCTTGTCTATTACGTATTGGGTTTATGGAACGGTATCTGAGCTAATTTGAAACCCTTGTTTTATGCATCACCCCACCTCACCTTTCCGGTTAGGCAGCCATAGTGTGTTTTCTAAACGTGTGATTCTGTTCTGTTTTGTAATTCAGTTTAAGGATAGCGGTTTTTACATTCCCTCTATAAGTGATATGATAAGTGTCTTTTTCTGTGTGATTATTTTATTTAGAATCGTCGTACCTAAATCCACTCATCATGCTGCTACTAGCCTTATGACGTTGATTTCATGGCTGAGTGATATTCCATTGTACATAAGGACCACAACTTCTTTATCCATTTTTCTCTTTCCTGGGATATATAAGGTTTAACGAAGTGGAGGTTCTTGTCAACTGAGCAGCCCTAAACTTTGGGGTGCTTGTTTCTTGCTGATTTTTAGTGTTCCCAATTTATATGCCCATGAGTGGAAGTGCCCTATGCTCTCTAAGCTGAGTTTTGTAGATGTTTCAGGACACACCGTACAATTCTCCAGAGTGGCTGTTGGCAATTTACATCCCGCCCATCAGCGTAGCAAGGCTCCCGTTTCTCCGTGGCCTGTCCTGCATTTCTGGTTTTGACACTTTATTCAGCATGTCCCTTTTGACCGATGGGAAGCGAGACTTCTTTGTAGCGCTGATTTGCCTTTCCAGGATGCTTGGTTGGCCAAAAAGGGCGTATGCGTTTTTTCCTGAATATATTCAGGAAAAAACGCATACGCCCTTTTTGGCCAAGGGCATCATTGTCGAGGTTTTGCCGCTTTTCCTGTGGTTTAAAGGCGATTCGAATCTGCCTCCTGAAATCTGTTTCCTGCAATTCTGCCTTGCTTTCAAATCCTCTTCGTTGCCTTCCCTCAATATATTTGTAGACGAGAGTTAACATTTATAAGTCTGCAGGTTTGTGAATTGCAGTGCCCCTGAGCTCCATTTTTCAACTCGCTCTCTTGGTAGCTGGCCGCAAAAGCGCAGGATTGCTTTAGGCCCTATTCTTCTTCCGGGCGGCAGATTGAGCCTGTGGTTAATTCTTCTTCCTGATGGGAAAATAGAGTTACCTCTGCCTGTCCCAACAACTAGAGGCTAGTCTCTCACTTGTTCCCCCTCTTCCCGTTCATCCTCAGGAAACATTGCAACCTGTACGGAATAGGAGGTTAAAGGTGCCGATTCTCCAAGGAGGGAGATTGCTAGTAAAGCGGCTGGAATGACGAACCCGAGCACAAGGAGAGGAGAAATGAGGTGCGTTTTAGAAACCTTCCCCAATCACACGGTGTACCATCTTCTGGGTTTTTCATGCATGTTTTCGATGTAGGAAGATGCCCTTGAACCTGGAGATTTGGGATGCATGGGATGGGTACCACGCAGTATTACTTTAAATGGTCTACGTTTGCTCACCCAACCTAACCAAAACTCTCAGCGCCAAGAGTGTCCACCCTTATGTCAAAATCAGCTGTGAGGCTATATATGGCCAATCCAGGTGGCATCACAACCCCTGAACGAATTTTGTAAGAATTTCTCTCTCTATCACTGTCTTTGCTTCACGGGTTTTTAAAAGTAATTGATTTTTATAATGGGGTTTAGCTGCTTTTCACTGCTGTGTTTATGTCTCTTTACACCCTCTTGACTCACTTACAGGGAGATATCAATGCATAGGTTTTAAGAGTCTTACTAGTCAGATATATTCTTGGGCGGTGAATTGGGGGTGTTGAGTCCAGTTCACTGAGCAAGGAGTAGGTCTTGTCTATTACATATTGGGTTTATGGAACGGTATCTGAGCAAATTAGAAACCCTTTTTTTATGCATCACCCCACCTCACCTTTCCCGTTAAGCCGCCATAGTGTGTTTTCTAAACGTGTGACTCTGTTCTGTTTTGTAATTCAGTTCAAGGGTAGCGGTTTTTACATTCCCTCTATAAGTGATATCTTATGATAAGTGTCTTTTTCTGTGTGACTTATTTCACTTAGAATCGTCGTACCTAAATCCACTCATCATGCTGCTAGTAGCCTTATGACGTTGATTTCATGGCTGAGTGATATTCCATTGTACATAAGGACCACAACTTCTTTATCCATTTTTCTCTTTCCTGGGATATTTAAGGTGTAACGAAGTGGAGGTTCTTGTCAACAGAGCAGCCCTAAACTTTGGGGTGCTTGTGCCTTGTTGATTTTTAGTTTTCCCAATTTATACGCCCATGAGTGAAAGTGCCCTATGCTCTCTAAGCTGAGTTTTTTAGATGTTTCCGGACACACCGTACACTTCTCCAGAGTGCCTCTTGGCAATTTACATCCCGCCCATCAGCGTAGCAAGTCTCACGTTTCTCCATGGCCTGTCCTGAGTTTCTGGTTTTGACACTTTATTCAGCATGGCCCTTTTGACCGATGGGAAGCGAGACTTCTTTGTAGCGCTGATTTGCCTTTCCACATTGCTTGGTTGGCCAAGAAGGGCGTATGCGTTTTTTCCTGAATATATTCAGGAAAAAACGCATACGCACTTCTTGGCCAAGGGCATCATTGTCGAGGTTTTGCCGCTTTTCCTGTGCTTTAAAGGCGATTCGAATCTGCCTCCTGAAATCTGTTTCCTGCAATTCTGCCTTGCTTTCAAATCCTCTTTGTTGCCTTCCCTCAATATATTTGTAGACGAGAGTTATCATTTATAATTCTGCAGGTTTGTGAATTGCAGTGCCCCTGAGCTCCATTTTTCAACTCGCTCTCTTGGGAGCTGGCCGCAAAAGCGCAGGATTGCTTTAGGCCCTATTCTGCTTCCGGGCGGCAGACTGAGCCTGTGGTTAATTCTTCTTCCTGATGGGAAAATAGAGTGATCTGTGCCTGTCGCAACACCTAGAGCTAGTCTCTCATTGGTTCCCCCTCTTCCCGTTCATCCTCAGAACACATTGTGACCTGTACGGAACAGGAGGTTAAAGGTGTTGATTCTCTATGGAGGGAGATTGCTAGTAAAGCGGCTGGAATGGCGAACCCGAGCACAAGGAGATGAGAAATGAGGTGCGTTTTAGAAACCTTTCCCGATCACTCGGTGTACCGTCTTCTGGGTTTCTCATGCATGGTTTCGATGTAGGAAGGTGCCCTTGAATCTGGAGATTTGGGACCCATGGGATGGGTACCACGCAGTATTACTTTAAAGGGTCTGCGTTTGGTCACCCAACCTCACCAAACCTCTCAGCCCCAAGAGTGTCCACCCTTATGTCTCAATCAGCTGCGGGTCTAGATATGGTCAATCCAGGTGGCATCACAGACCCTGAACGAATTTTGTAAGTATTTATCTCTCTTTCACTGTCTTTCTTTCACGGGTTTTTAAAATTAATTGAGTTTTATAATGGGGTTTAGCTGCTTTTCACTGCTGTTTTTATGCAGCTTTACACCCACTTGACTCACATACAGAGAGATATCAATACATAGGTTTTAAGATTCTTTCTAGTCAGATATATTCTTGGGCGGTGAATAGGGGGTGTTGAGTCCAGTTCACTGAGCAAGGAGTAGGTCTTGTCTATTACATATTGGCTTTATGGAACGATATCTGAGCTAATTTGAAATCCTTGTTTTATGCATCACCCCACCTCACCTTTCCCGTTAGGCAGCCATAGTGTGTTTTCTAAACGTGTGACTCTGTTCTGTTTTGTAATTCAGTTCAAGGGTAGCGGTTTTTACATTCCCTCTATAAGTGATATCTTATGATAAGTGTCGTTTTCTGTGTGACTTATTTCACTTAGAATCGTCGTACCTAAATCCACTCATCATGCTGCTACTAGCCTTATGACGTTGATTTCATGGCTGAGTGATATTCCATTGTACATAAGGACCACAACTTCTTTATCCATTTTTCTCTTTCCTGGGATATTTAAGGTGTAACGAAGTGGAGGTTCTTGTCAACAGAGCAGCCCTAAACTTTGGGGTGCTGGTGTCTTGATGATTTTTAGTGTTCCCAATTTATATGCCCATGAGTGGAAGTGCCCTATGCTCTCTAAGCTGAGTTTTGTAGATGTTTCAGGACACACCGTACAATTCTCCAGAGTGGCTGTTGGCAATTTACATCCCGCCCATCAGCGTAGCAAGGCTCCCATTTCTCCGTGGCCTGTCCTGCATTTCTGGTTTTGACACTTTATTCAGCATGTCCCTTTTGACCGATGGGAAGCGTGACTTCTTTGTACCGCTGATTTCCCTTTCCAGGATGCTTGGGCAGCCAAAAAGGGCGTGTACGTTTTTTCCTGAATATATTCAGGAAAAAACGCATACGCCCTTTTTGGCCAAGGGCATCATTGTCGAGGTTTTGCCGCTTTTCCTGTGCTTTAAAGGCGATTCGAATCTGCCTCCTGAAATCTGTTTCCTGCAATTCTGCCTTGCTTTCAAATCCTCTTTGTTGCCTTCCCTCAATATATTTGTAGACGAGAGTTATCATTTATAAGTCTGCAGGTTTGTGAATTGCAGTGCCCCTGAGCTCCATTTTTCAACTCGCTCTCTTGGGAGCTGGCCGCAAAAGCGCAGGATTGCTTTAGGCCCTATTCTGCTTCCGGGCGGCAGACTGAGCCTGTGGTTAATTCTTCTTCCTGATGGGAAAATAGAGTGATCTGTGCCTGTCGCAACACCTAGAGCTAGTCTCTCATTGGTTCCCCCTCTTCCCGTTCATCCTCAGAACACATTGTGACCTGTACGGAACAGGAGGTTAAAGGTGCTGATTCTCTATGGAGGGAGATTGCTAGTAAAGCGGCTGGAATGGCGAACCCAAGCACAAGGAGATGAGAAATGAGGTGCGTTTTAGAAACCTTTCCCGATCACTCGGTGTACCGTCTTCTGGGTTTCTCATGCATGGTTTCGATGTAGGAAGGTGCCCTTGAATCTGGAGATTTGGGACCCATGGGATGGGTACCACGCAGTATTACTTTAAAGGGTCTGCGTTTGGTCACCCAACCTCACCAAACCTCTCAGCCCCAAGAGTGTCCACCCTTATGTCTCAATCAGCTGCGGGTCTAGATATGGTCAATCCAGGTGGCATCACAGACCCTAAACGAATTTTGTAAGTATTTATCTCTCTTTCACTGTCTTTCTTTCACGGGTTTTTAAAATTAATTGAGTTTTATAATGGGGTTTAGCTGCTTTTCACTGCTGTGTTTATGCAGCTTTACACCCACTTGACTCACTTCCAGAGAGATATCAATACATAGGTTTTAAGATTCTTTCTAGTCAGATATATTTTTGGGCGGTGAATAGGGGGTGTTGAGTCCAGTTCACTGAGCAAGGAGTAGGTCTTGTCTATTACATATTGGCTTTATGGAACGGTATCTGAGCTAATTTGAAACCCTTGTTTTATGCATCACCCCACCTCACCTTTCCCGTTAGGCAGCCATAGTGTGTTTTCTAAACGTGTGACTCTGTTCTTTTTTGTAATTCAGTTCAAGGGTAGCGGTTTTTACATTCCCTCTATAAGTGATATCTTATGATAAGTGTCGTTTTCTGTGTGACTTATTTCACTTAGAATCGTCGTACCTAAATCCACTCATCATGCTGCTACTAGCCTTATGACGTTGATATTATGGCTGAGTGATATTCCATTGTAAATAAGGACCACAACTTCTTTATCCATTTTTCTCTTTCCTGGGATATTTAAGGTGTAACGAAGTGGAGGTTCTTGTCAACAGAGCAGCCCTAAACTTTGAGGTGCCTGTGTTTTGCTGATTTTTAGTTTTCCCAATTTCTACGCCCATGAGTGGAAGTGCCCTATGCTCTCTAAGCTGAGTTTTTTAGATGTTTCAGGACACACCGTACACTTCTCCAGAGTGCCGCTTGGCAATTTACATCCAGCCCATCAGCTTAGCAAGTCTCGTGTTTCTCCATGGCCTGTCCTGCGATTCTGGTTTTGACACTTTATTCAGCATGGCCCTTTTGACCGATGGGAAGCGAGACTTCTTTGTAGCGCTGATTTGCCTTTCCAGGTTGCTTGGTTGGCCAAGAAGGGCGTATGCGTTTTTTCCTGAATATATTCAGGAAAAAACGCATACGCCCTTCTTGGCCAAGGGCATCATTGTCGAGGTTTTGCCGCTTTTCCGGTGCTTTAAAGGCGATTCGAATCTGCCTCCTGAAATATGTTTCCTGCAATTCTGCCTTGCTTTCAAATCCTCTTTGTTGCCTTCCCTCAATATATTTGTAGACGAGAGTTATCATTTATAATTTTGCAGGTTTGTGAATTGCAGTGCCCCTGAGCTCCATTTTTCAACTCGCTCTCTTGGTAGCTGGCCGCAAAAGCGCAGGATTGCTTTAGGCCCTATTCTGCTTCCGGGCGGCAGACTGAGCCTGTGGTTAATTCTTCTTCCTGATGGGAAAATAGAGTGACCTGTGCCTGTCCCAACACCTAGAGCTAGTCTTTCATTGGTTCCCCCTCTTCCCGTTCATCCTCAGGACAAATTGCAACCTGTATGGAACAGGAGGTTAAAGGTGCTGATTCTCCAAGGAGGGAGATTGCTAGTAAAGCGGCTGGAATGGCGAACCCGAGCACAAGGAGATGAGAAATGAGGTGCGTTTTAGAAACCTTTCCCGATCACTCGGTGGACCATCTTCTGGGTTTCTCATGCATGTTTTCGATGTAGGAAGATGCCCTTGAACCTGGAGATTTGGGACCCATGGGATGGGTACCACGCAGTATTACTTTAAAGGGTCTGCGTTTGGTCACCCAACCTCACCAAAACTCTCAGCCCCAAGAGTGTCCACCCTTATGTCTCAATCAGCTGCGGGTCTAGATATGGTCAATCCAGGTGGCATCACAGCCCCTGAACGAATTTTGTAAGAATTTCTCTCTCTTTCACTGTCTTTGTTTCACGGGTTTTTAAAATTAATTGAGTTTTATAATGGGGTTTAGCTGCTTTTCACTGCTGTGTTTATGCAGCTTTACACCCACTTGACTCACTTACAGAGAGATATCAATACATAGGTTTTAAGATTTTTACTAGTCCGATATATTCTTGGGCGGTGAATAGGGGGTGTTGAGTCCAGTTCACTGAGCAAGGAGTAGGTCTTGTCTATTACATATTGGGTTTATGGAACGGTATCTGAGCTAATTTGAAACCCTTGTTTTATGCATCACCCCACCTCACCTTTCCCGTTAAGCAGCCATAGTGTGTTTTCTAAACGTGTGACTCTGTTCTGTTTTGTAATTCAGTTCAAGGGTAGTGGTTTTTACATTCCCTCTATAAGTGATATCTTATGATAAGTGTTTAATTTCTGTGTGACTTATTTCACTTAGAATCGTCGTACCTAAATCCACTCATCATGCTGCTACTAGCCTTATGACGTTGATTTCATGGCTGAGTGATATTCCTTTGTACATAAGGACCACAACTTCTTTATCCATTTTTCTCTTTCCTGGGATATTTAAGGTGTAACGAAGTGGAGGTTCTTGTCAACAGAGCAGCCCTAAACTTTGGGGTGCTTGTGTCTTGCTGATTTTTAGTTTTCCCAATTTATACGCCCATGAGTGGAAGTCCCCTATGCTCTCTAAGCTGAGTTTTGTAAATGTTTCAGGACACACTGTACACTTCTCCAGAGTGGCTGTTGGCAATTTACATCCCGCCCATCAGCGTAGCAAGGCTCCCGTTTCTCCGTGGCCTGTCCTGCATTTCTGGTTTTGACACTTTATTCAGCATGGCCCTTTTGACCGATGGGAAGCGAGACTTCTTTGTAGCGCTGATTTGCCTTTCCAGGTTGCTTGGTTGGCCAAAAAGGGCGTATGCGTTTTTTCCTGAATATATTCAGGAAAAAACGCATACGCCCTTTTTGGCCAAGGGCATCATTGTCGAGGTTTTGCCGCTTTTCCTGTGCTTTAAAGGCGATTCGAATCTGCCTCCTGAAATCTGTTTCCTGCAATTCTGCCTTGCTTTCAAATCCTCTTTGTTGCCTTCCCTCAATATATTTGTAGACGAGAGTTATCATTTATACGTCTGCAGGTTTGTGAATTGCAGTGCCCCTGAGCTCCATTTTTCAACTCGCTCTCTTGGGAGCTGGCCGCAAAAGCGCAGGATTGCTTTAGGCCCTATTCTGCTTCCGGGCGGCAGACTGAGCCTGTGGTTAATTCTTCTTCCTGATGGGAAAATAGAGTGACCTGTGCCTGTCCCAACACCTAGAGCTAGTCTCTCATTGGTTCCCCGTCTTCCCGTTCATCCTCAGTTAAAATTGCCACCTGTATGGAACAGGAGGTTAAAGGTGCTGATTCTCCAAGGAGGGAGATTGCTAGTAAAGCGGCTGGAATGGCGAACCCGAGCACAAGGAGATGAGAAATGAGGTGCGTTTTAGAAACCTTTCCCGATCACTCGGTGGACCATCTTCTGGGTTTCTCATGCATGTTTTCGATGTAGAAAGATGCCCTTGAACCTGGAGATTTGGGACCCATGGGATGGGTACCACGCAGTATTACTTTAAAGAGTCTGTGTTTGCTCACCGAACCTCACCAAACCCCTCAGCCCCAAGAGTGTCCACCCTTATGTCTCAATCAGCTGCGGGTCTAGATATGGTCAATCCAGGTGGCATCACAGCCCCTGAACGAATTTTGTAAGAATTTCTCTCTCTTTCACTGTCTTTGTTTCACGGGTTTTTAAAATTAATTGAGTTTTATAATGGGGTTTAGCTGCTTTTCACTGCTGTGTTTATGCAGCTTTACACCCACTTGCCTCACTTACAGAGAGATATCAATACATAGGTGTTAAGATTCTTACTAGTCAGATATATTCTTGGGCGGTGAATAGGGGGTGTTGAGTCCAGTTCCCTGAGCAAGTAGTAGGTCTTGTCTATTACGTATTGGGTTTATGGAACGGTATCTGAACTAATTTGAAACCCTTGTTTTATGCATCACCCCACCTCACCTTTCCCGTTAGGCAGCCATAGTGTGTTTTCTAACCGTGTGACTCTGTTCTGTTTTGTAATTCAGTTCAAGGGTAGCGGTTTTTACATTCCCTCTATAAGTGATATCTTATGATAAGTGTCTTTTTCTGTGTGACTTATTTGACTTAGAATCGTCGTACCTAAATCCACTCATCATGCTGCTACTAGCCTTATGACGTTGATTTCATGGCTGAGTGATATTCCTTTGTACATAAGGACCACATCTTCTTTATCCATTTTTCTCTTTCCTGGGATATTTAAGGTGTAACGAAGTGGAGGTTCTTGTCAACAGAGCAGCCCTAAACTTTGGGGTGTTTGTGTCTTGCTGATTTTTAGTTTTCCCCATTTATACGCCCATGAGTGGAAGTGCCCTATGCTCTCTAAGCTGAGTTTTGTAAATGTTTCAGGACACACCGTACACTTCTCCAGAGTGGCTGTTGGCAATTTACATCCCGCCCATCAGCGTAGCAAGGCTCCCGTTTCTCCGTGGCCTGTCCTGCATTTCTGGTTTTGACACTTTATTCAGCATGGCCATTTTGACCGATGGGAAGCGAGCCTTCTTTGTAGCGCTGATTTGCCTTTCCAGGTTGCTTGCTTGGCCAAAAAGGGTGTATGCCTTTTTTCCTGAATATATTCAGGAAAAAACGCATACGCCCTTTTTGGCCAAGGGCATCATTGTCGAGGTTTTGCCGCTTTTCCTGTGCGTTAAAGGCGATTCGAATCTGCCTCCTGAAAGCTGTTTCCTGCAATTCTGCCTTGCTTTCAAATCCTCTTTGTTGCCTTCCCTCAATATATTTGTAGACGAGAGTTATCATTTATAACTCTGCAGATTTGTGAATTGCAGTGCCCCTGAGCTCCATTTTTCAACTCGCTCTCTTGGGAGCTGGCCGCAAAAGCGCAGGATTGCTTTAGGCCCTATTCTGCTTCCGGGCGGCAGACTGAGGCTCTGGTTAAGTCTTCTTCCTGATGGGAAAATAGAGTGACCTGTGCCTGTCCCAACACCTAGAGCTAGTCTCTCATTGGTTCCCCGTCTTCCCGTTCATCCTCAGTTCAAATTGCCACCTGTATGGAACAGGAGGTTAAAGGTGCTGATTCTCCAAGGAGGGAGATTGCTAGTAAAGCGGCTGGAATGGCGAACCCGAGCACAAGGAGATGAGAAAGGAGGTGCGTTTTAGAAACCTTTCCCGATCACTCGGTGGACCATCTTCTGGGTTACTCATGCATGTTTTCGATGTAGGAAGATGCCCTTGAACCTGGAGATTTGGGACCCATGGGATGGGTACCACGCAGTATTACTTTAAAGCGTCTGCGTTTGCTCACCCAACCTCACCAAACCTCTCAGCCCCAAGAGTGTCCACCCTTATGTCTCAATCAGCTGCGGGTCTAGATATGGTCAATCCAGGTGGCATCACAGCCCCTGAACGAATTTTGTAAGAATTTCTCTCTCTTTCACTGTCTTTGTTTCACGGGTTTTTAAAATTAATTGAGTTTTATAATGGGGTTTAGCTGCTTTTCACTGCTGTGTTTATGCAGCTTTACACCCACTTGACTCACTTACAGAGAGATATCAATACATAGGTTTTAAGATTCTTACTAGTCAGATATATTCCTGGGCGGTGAATAGGGGGTGTTGAGTCCAGTTCCCTGAGCAAGTAGTAGGTCTTGTCTATTACGTATTGGGTTTATGGAACGGTATCTGAGCTAATTTGAAACCCTTGTTTTATGCATCACCCCACCTCACCTTTCCCGTTAGGCAGCCATAGTGTGTTTTCTAACCGTGTGACTCTGTTCTATTTTGTAATTCAGTTCAAGGGTAGCGGTTTTTACATTCCCTCTATAAGTGATATCTTATGATAAGTGTCTTTTTCTGTGTGACTTATTTGACTTCGAATCGTCGTACCTAAATCCACTCATCATGCTGCTACTAGCCTTATGACGTTGATTTCATGGCTGAGTGATATTCCATTGTACGTAAGGAGCACAACTTCTTTATCCATTTTTCTCTTTCCTGGGATATTTAAGGTGTAACGAAGTGGAGGTTCTTGTCAACAGAGCAGCCCTAAACTTTGGGGTGCTTGTGTCTTGCTGATTTTTAGTTTTCCCAATTTATACGCCCATGAGTGGAAGTGCCCTATGCTCTCTAAGCTGAGTTTTGTAAATGTTTCAGGACACACCGTACACTTCTCCAGAGTGGCTGTTGGCAATTTACATCCCGCCCATCAGCGTAGCAAGGCTCCCGTTTCTCCGTGGCCTGTCCTGCATTTCTGGTTTTGACACTTTATTCAGCATGGCCCTTTTGACCGATGGGAAGCGAGACTTCTTTGTAGCGCTGATTTGCCTTTCCAGGTTGCTTGGTTGGCCAAAAAGGGCGTATGCGTTTTTTCCTGAATATATTCAGGAAAAAACGCATACGCCCTTTTTGGCCAAGGGCATCATTGTCGAGGTTTTGCCGCTTTTCCTGTGCTTTAAAGGCGATTCGAATCTGCCTCCTGAAATCTGTTTCCTGCAATTCTGCCTTGCTTTCAAATCCTCTTTGTTGCCTTCCCTCAATATATTTGTAGACGAGAGTTATCATTTATAAGTCTGCAGGTTTGTGAATTGCAGTGCCCCTGAGCTCCATTTTTCAACTCGCTCTCTTGGGAGCTGGCCGCAAAAGCGCAGGATTGCTTTAGGCCCTATTCTGCTTCCGGGCGGCAGACTGAGGCTCTGGTTAATTCTTCTTCCTGATGGGAAAATAGAGTGACCTGTGCCTGTCCCAACACCTAGAGCTAGTCTCTCATTGGTTCCCCGTCTTCCCGTTCATCCTCAGTTCAAATTGCCACCTGTATGGAACAGGAGGTTAAAGGTGCTGATTCTCCAAGGAGGGAGATAGCTAGTAAAGCGGCTGGAATGGCGAACCCGAGCACAAGGAGATGAGAAAGGAGGTGCGTTTTAGAAACCTTTCCCGATCACTCGGTGGACCATCTTCTGGGTTTCTCATGCATGTTTTCGATGTAGGAAGATGCCCTTGAACCTGGAGATTTGGGACCCATGGGATGGGTACCACGCAGTATTACTTTAAAGGGTCTGCGTTTGGTCACCCAACCTCACCAAACCTCTCAGCCCCAAGAGTGTCCACCCTTATGTCTCAATCAGCTGCGGGTCTAGATATGGTCAATCCAGGTGGCATCACAGCCCCTGAACGAATTTTGTAAGAATTTCTCTCTCTTTCACTGTCTTTGTTTCACGGGTTTTTAAAATTAATTGAGTTTTATAATGGGGTTTAGCTGCTTTTCACTGCTGTGTTTATGCAGCTTTACACCCACTTGACTCACTTACAGAGAGATATCAATACATAGGTTTTAAGATTCTTACTAGTCAGATATATTCCTGGGCGGTGAATAGGGGGTGTTGAGTCCAGTTCCCTGAGCAAGGAGTAGGTCTTGTCTATTACGTATTGGGTTTATGGAACGGTATCTGAGCTAATTTGAAACCCTTATTTTATGCATCACCCCACCTCACCTTTCCCGATAGGCAGCCATAGTGTGTTTTCTAACCGTGTGACTCTGTTCTGTTTTGTAATTCAGTTCAAGGGTAGCGGTTTTTACATTCCCTCTATAAGTGATATCTTATGATAAGTGTCTTTTTCTGTGTGACTTATTTGACTTAGAATCGTGGTACCTAAATGCACTCATCATGCTGCTACTAGCCTTATGACGTTGATTTCATGGCTGAGTGATATTCAATTGTACATAAGGAGCACAACTTCTTTATCCGTTTTTCTCTTTCCTGGGATATTTAAGGTGTAACGAAGTGGAGGTTCTTGTCAACAGAGCAGCCCTAAACTTTGGGGTGCTTGTGTCTTGCTGATTTTTAGTTTTCCCAATTTATACGCCCATGAGTGGAAGTGCCCTATGCTCTCTAAGCTGAGTTTTGTAAATGTTTCAGGACACACCGTACACTTCTCCAGAGTGGCTGTTGGCAATTTACATCCCGCCCATCAGCGTAGCAAGGCTCCCGTTTCTCCGTGGCCTGTCCTGCATTTCTGGTTTTGACACTTTATTCAGCATGGCCCTTTTGACCGATGGGAAGCGAGACTTCTTTGTAGCGCTGATTTGCCTTTCCAGGTTGCTTGGTTGGCCAAAAAGGGCGTATGCGTTTTTTCCTGAATATATTCAGGAAAAAACGCATACGCCCTTTTTGGCCAAGGGCATCATTGTCGAGGTTTTGCCGCTTTTCCTGTGCTTTAAAGGCGATTCGAATCTGCCTCCTGAAATCTGTTTCCTGCAATTCTGCCTTGCTTTCAAATCCTCTTTGTTGCCTTCCCTCAATATATTTGTAGACGAGAGTTATCATTTATACGTCTGCAGGTTTGTGAATTGCAGTGCCCCTGAGCTCCATTTTTCAACTCGCTCTCTTGGGAGCTGGCCGCAAAAGCGCAGGATTGCTTTAGGCCCTATTCTGCTTCCGGGCGGCAGACTGAGCCTGTGGTTAATTCTTCTTCCTGATGGGAAAATAGAGTGACCTGTGCCTGTCCCAACACCTAGAGCTAGTCTCTCATTGGTTCCCCGTCTTCCCGTTCATCCTCAGTTAAAATTG
This sequence comes from Eschrichtius robustus, assembly GCF_028021215.1. Taxonomy (NCBI): domain Eukaryota; kingdom Metazoa; phylum Chordata; class Mammalia; order Artiodactyla; family Eschrichtiidae; genus Eschrichtius; species Eschrichtius robustus. Next base: position 50,909,362 of record NC_090830.1, read on the forward strand.
CCACCTGTATGGAACAGGAGGTTAAAGGTGCTGATTCTCCAAGGAGGGAGATTGCTAGTAAAGCGGCTGGAATGGCGAACCCGAGCACAAGGAGATGAGAAATGAGGTGCGTTTTAGAAACCTTTCCCGATCACTCGGTGGACCATCTTCTGGGTTTCTCATGCATGTTTTCGATGTAGAAAGATGCCCTTGAACCTGGAGATTTGGGACCCATGGGATGGGTACCACGCAGTATTACTTTAAAGCGTCTGTGTTTGCTCACCCAACCTCACCAAACCTCTCAGCCCCAAGAGTGTCCACCCTTATGTCTCAATCAGCTGCGGGTCTAGATATGGTCAATCCAGGTGGCATCACAGCCCCTGAACGAATTTTGTAAGAATTTCTCTCTCTTTCACTGTCTTTGTTTCACGGGTTTTTAAAATTAATTGAGTTTTATAATGGGGTTTAGCTGCTTTTCACTGCTGTGTTTATGCAGCTTTACACCCACTTGCCTCACTTACAGAGAGATATCAATACATAGGTGTTAAGATTCTTACTAGTCAGATATATTCTTGGGCGGTGAATAGGGGGTGTTGAGTCCAGTTCCCTGAGCAAGTAGTAGGTCTTGTCTATTACGTATTGGGTTTATGGAACGGTATCTGAACTAATTTGAAACCCTTGTTTTATGCATCACCCCACCTCACCTTTCCCGTTAGGCAGCCATAGTGTGTTTTCTAACCGTGTGACTCTGTTCTGTTTTGTAATTCAGTTCAAGGGTAGCGGTTTTTACATTCCCTCTATAAGTGATATCTTATGATAAGTGTCTTTTTCTGTGTGACTTATTTGACTTAGAATCGTCGTACCTAAATCCACTCATCATGCTGCTACTAGCCTTATGACGTTGATTTCATGGCTGAGTGATATTCCTTTGTACATAAGGACCACATCTTCTTTATCCATTTTTCTCTTTCCTGGGATATTTAAGGTGTAACGAAGTGGAGGTTCTTGTCAACAGAGCAGCCCTAAACTTTGGGGTGCTTGTGTCTTGCTGATTTTTAGTTTTCCCCATTTATACGCCCATGAGTGGAAGTGCCCTATGCTCTCTAAGCTGAGTTTTGTAAATGTTTCAGGACACACCGTACACTTCTCCAGAGTGGCTGTTGGCAATTTACATCCCGCCCATCAGCATAGCAAGGCTCCCGTTTCTCCGTGGCCTGTCCTGCATTTCTGGTTTTGACACTTTATTCAGCATGGCCATTTTGACCGATGGGAAGCGAGCCTTCTTTGTAGCGCTGATTTGCCTTTCCAGGTTGCTTGCTTGGCCAAAAAGGGTGTATGCCTTTTTTCCTGAATATATTCAGGAAAAAACGCATACGCCCTTTTTGGCCAAGGGCATCATTGTCGAGGTTTTGCCGCTTTTCCTGTGCTTTAAAGGCGATTCGAATCTGCCTCCTGAAAGCTGTTTCCTGCAATTCTGCCTTGCTTTCAAATCCTCTTTGTTGCCTTCCCTCAATATATTTGTAGACGAGAGTTATCATTTATAACTCTGCAGATTTGTGAATTGCAGTGCCCCTGAGCTCCATTTTTCAACTCGCTCTCTTGGGAGCTGGCCGCAAAAGCGCAGGATTGCTTTAGGCCCTATTCTGCTTCCGGGCGGCAGACTGAGGCTCTGGTTAAGTCTTCTTCCTGATGGGAAAATAGAGTGACCTGTGCCTGTCCCAACACCTAGAGCTAGTCTCTCATTGGTTCCCCGTCTTCCCGTTCATCCTCAGTTCAAATTGCCACCTGTATGGAACAGGAGGTTAAAGGTGCTGATTCTCCAAGGAGGGAGATTGCTAGTAAAGCGGCTGGAATGGCGAACCCGAGCACAAGGAGATGAGAAAGGAGGTGCGTTTTAGAAACCTTTCCCGATCACTCGGTGGACCATCTTCTGGGTTACTCATGCATGTTTTCGATGTAGGAAGATGCCCTTGAACCTGGAGATTTGGGACCCATGGGATGGGTACCACGCAGTATTACTTTAAAGCGTCTGCGTTTGCTCACCCAACCTCACCAAACCTCTCAGCCCCAAGAGTGTCCACCCTTATGTCTCAATCAGCTGCGGGTCTAGATATGGTCAATCCAGGTGGCATCAAAGCCCCTGAACGAATTTTGTAAGAATTTCTCTCTCTTTCACTGTCTTTGTTTCACGGGTTTTTAAAATTAATTGAGTTTTATAATGGGGTTTAGCTGCTTTTCACTGCTGTGTTTATGCAGCTTTACACCCACTTGACTCACTTACAGAGAGATATCAATACATAGGTTTTAAGATTCTTACTAGTCAGATATATTCCTGGGCGGTGAATAGGGGGTGTTGAGTCCAGTTCCCTGAGCAAGTAGTAGGTCTTGTCTATTACGTATTGGGTTTATGGAACGGTATCTGAGCTAATTTGAAACCCTTGTTTTATGCATCACCCCACCTCACCTTTCCCGTTAGGCAGCCATAGTGTGTTTTCTAACCGTGTGACTCTGTTCTATTTTGTAATTCAGTTCAAGGGTAGCGGTTTTTACATTCCCTCTATAAGTGATATCTTATGATAAGTGTCTTTTTCTGTGTGACTTATTTGACTTCGAATCGTCGTACCTAAATCCACTCATCATGCTGCTACTAGCCTTATGACGTTGATTTCATGGCTGAGTGATATTCCATTGTACGTAAGGAGCACAACTTCTTTATCCATTTTTCTCTTTCCTGGGATATTTAAGGTGTAACGAAGTGGAGGTTCTTGTCAACAGAGCAGCCCTAAACTTTGGGGTGCTTGTGTCTTGCTGATTTTTAGTTTTCCCAATTTATACGCCCATGAGTGGAAGTGCCCTATGCTCTCTAAGCTGAGTTTTGTAAATGTTTCAGGACACACCGTACACTTCTCCAGAGTGGCTGTTGGCAATTTACATCCCGCCCATCAGCGTAGCAAGGCTCCCGTTTCTCCGTGGCCTGTCCTGCATTTCTGGTTTTGACACTTTATTCAGCATGGCCCTTTTGACCGATGGGAAGCGAGACTTTTTTGTAGCGCTGATTTGCCTTTCCAGGTTGCTTGGTTGGCCAAAAAGGGCGTATGCGTTTTTTCCTGAATATATTCAGGAAAAAACGCATACGCCCTTTTTGGCCAAGGGCATCATTGTCGAGGTTTTGCCGCTTTTCCTGTGCTTTAAAGGCGATTCGAATCTGCCTCCTGAAATCTGTTTCCTGCAATTCTGCCTTGCTTTCAAATCCTCTTTGTTGCCTTCCCTCAATATATTTGTAGACGAGAGTTATCATTTATAAGTCTGCAGGTTTGTGAATTGCAGTGCCCCTGAGCTCCATTTTTCAACTCGCTCTCTTGGGAGCTGGCCGCAAAAGCGCAGGATTGCTTTAGGCCCTATTCTGCTTCCGGGCGGCAGACTGAGGCTCTGGTTAATTCTTCTTCCTGATGGGAAAATAGAGTGACCTGTGCCTGTCCCAACACCTAGAGCTAGTCTCTCATTGGTTCCCCGTCTTCCCGTTCATCCTCAGTTCAAATTGCCACCTGTATGGAACAGGAGGTTAAAGGTGCTGATTCTCCAAGGAGGGAGATAGCTAGTAAAGCGGCTGGAATGGCGAACCCGAGCACAAGGAGATGAGAAAGGAGGTGCGTTTTAGAAACCTTTCCCGATCACTCGGTGGACCATCTTCTGGGTTTCTCATGCATGTTTTCGATGTAGGAAGATGCCCTTGAACCTGGAGATTTGGGACCCATGGGATGGGTACCACGCAGTATTACTTTAAAGGGTCTGCGTTTGGTCACCCAACCTCACCAAACCTCTCAGCCCCAAGAGTGTCCACCCTTATGTCTCAATCAGCTGCGGGTCTAGATATGGTCAATCCAGGTGGCATCACAGCCCCTGAACGAATTTTGTAAGAATTTCTCTCTCTTTCACTGTCTTTGTTTCACGGGTTTTTAAAATTAATTGAGTTTTATAATGGGGTTTAGCTGCTTTTCACTGCTGTGTTTATGCAGCTTTACACCCACTTGACTCACTTACAGAGAGATATCAATACATAGGTTTTAAGATTCTTACTAGTCAGATATATTCCTGGGCGGTGAATAGGGGGTGTTGAGTCCAGTTCCCTGAGCAAGGAGTAGGTCTTGTCTATTACGTATTGGGTTTATGGAACGGTATCTGAGCTAATTTGAAACCCTTATTTTATGCATCACCCCACCTCACCTTTCCCGATAGGCAGCCATAGTGTGTTTTCTAACCGTGTGACTCTGTTCTGTTTTGTAATTCAGTTCAAGGGTAGCGGTTTTTACATTCCCTCTATAAGTGATATCTTATGATAAGTGTCTTTTTCTGTGTGACTTATTTGACTTAGAATCGTGGTACCTAAATGCACTCATCATGCTGCTACTAGCCTTATGACGTTGATTTCATGGCTGAGTGATATTCCATTGTACATAAGGAGCACAACTTATTTATCCGTTTTTCTCTTTCCTGGGATATTTAAGGTGTAACGAAGTGGAGGTTCTTGTCAACAGAGCAGCCCTAAACTTTGGGGTGCTTGTGTCTTGCTGATTTTTAGTTTTCCCAATTTATACGCCCATGAGTGGAAGTGCCCTATGCTCTCTAAGCTGAGTTTTGTAAATGTTTCAGGACACACCGTACACTTCTCCAGAGTGGCTGTTGGCAATTTACATCCCGCCCATCAGCGTAGCAAGGCTCCCGTTTCTCCGTGGCCTGTCCTGCATTTCTGGTTTTGACACTTTATTCAGCATGGCCCTTTTGACCGATGGGAAGCGAGACTTCTTTGTAGCGCTGATTTGCCTTTCCAGGTTGCTTGGTTGGCCAAAAAGGGCGTATGCGTTTTTTCCTGAATATATTCAGGAAAAAACGCATACGCCCTTTTTGGCCAAGGGCATCATTGTCGAGGTTTTGCCGCTTTTCCTGTGCTTTAAAGGCGATTCGAATCTGCCTCCTGAAATCTGTTTCCTGCAATTCTGCCTTGCTTTCAAATCCTCTTTGTTGCCTTCCCTCAATATATTTGTAGACGAGAGTTATCATTTATACGTCTGCAGGTTTGTGAATTGCAGTGCCCCTGAGCTCCATTTTTCAACTCGCTCTCTTGGGAGCTGGCCGCAAAAGCGCAGGATTGCTTTAGGCCCTATTCTGCTTCCGGGCGGCAGACTGAGCCTGTGGTTAATTCTTCTTCCTGATGGGAAAATAGAGTGACCTGTGCCTGTCCCAACACCTAGAGCTAGTCTCTCATTGGTTCCCCGTCTTCCCGTTCATCCTCAGTTAAAATTGCCACCTGTATGGAACAGGAGGTTAAAGGTGCTGATTCTCCAAGGAGGGAGATTGCTAGTAAAGCGGCTGGAATGGCGAACCCGAGCACAAGGAGATGAGAAATGAGGTGCGTTTTAGAAACCTTTCCCGATCACTCGGTGGACCATCTTCTGGGTTTCTCATGCATGTTTTCGATGTAGAAAGATGCCCTTGAACCTGGAGATTTGGGACCCATGGGATGGGTACCACGCAGTATTACTTTAAAGCGTCTGTGTTTGCTCACCCAACCTCACCAAACCTCTCAGCCCCAAGAGTGTCCACCCTTATGTCTCAATCAGCTGCGGGTCTAGATATGGTCAATCCAGGTGGCATCACAGCCCCTGAACGAATTTTGTAAGAATTTCTCTCTCTTTCACTGTCTTTGTTTCACGGGTTTTTAAAATTAATTGAGTTTTATAATGGGGTTTAGCTGCTTTTCACTGCTGTGTTTATGCAGCTTTACACCCACTTGCCTCACTTACAGAGATATATCAATACATAGGTGTTAAGATTCTTACTAGTCAGATATATTCTTGGGCGGTGAATAGGGGGTGTTGAGTCCAGTTCCCTGAGCAAGTAGTAGGTCTTGTCTATTACGTATTGGGTTTATGGAACGGTATCTGAACTAATTTGAAACCCTTGTTTTATGCATCACCCCACCTCACCTTTCCCGTTAGGCAGCCATAGTGTGTTTTCTAACCGTGTGACTCTGTTCTGTTTTGTAATTCAGTTCAAGGGTAGCGGTTTTTACATTCCCTCTATAAGTGATATCTTATGATAAGTGTCTTTTTCTGTGTGACTTATTTGACTTAGAATCGTCGTACCTAAATCCACTCATCATGCTGCTACTAGCCTTATGACGTTGATTTCATGGCTGAGTGATATTCCTTTGTACATAAGGACCACATCTTCTTTATCCATTTTTCTCTTTCCTGGGATATTTAAGGTGTAACGAAGTGGAGGTTCTTGTCAACAGAGCAGCCCTAAACTTTGGGGTGCTTGTGTCTTGCTGATTTTTAGTTTTCCCAATTTATACGCCCATGAGTGGAAGTGCCCTATGCTCTCTAAGCTGAGTTTTGTAAATGTTTCAGGACACACCGTACACTTCTCCAGAGTGGCTGTTGGCAATTTACATCCCGCCCATCAGCGTAGCAAGGCTCCCGTTTCTCCGTGGCCTGTCCTGCATTTCTGGTTTTGACACTTTATTCAGCATGGCCCTTTTGACCGATGGGAAGCGAGCCTTCTTTGTAGCGCTGATTTGCCTTTCCAGGTTGCTTGCTTGGCCAAAAAGGTCGTATGCGTTTTTTCCTGAATATATTCAGGAAAAAACGCATACGCCCTTTTTGGCCAAGGGCATCATTGTCGAGGTTTTGCCGCTTTTCCTGTGCTTTAAAGGCGATTCGAATCTGCCTCCTGAAAGCTGTTTCCTGCAATTCTGCCTTGCTTTCAAATCCTCTTTGTTGCCTTCCCTCAATATATTTGTAGACGAGAGATATCATTTATACGTCTGCAGGTTTGTGAATTGCAGTGCCCCTGAGCTCCATTTTTCAACTCGCTCTCTTGGGAGCTGGCCGGAAAAGCGCAGGATTGCTTTAGGCCCTATTCTGCTTCCGGGCGGCAGACTGAGGCTCTGGTTAAGTCTTCTTCCTGATGGGAAAATAGAGTGACCTGTGCCTGTCCCAAAACCTAGTGCTAGTCTCTCATTGGTTCCCCGTCTTCCCGTTCATCCTCAGTTCAAATTGCCACCTGTATGGAACAGGAGGTTAAAGGTGCTGATTCTCGAAGGAGGGAGATTGCTAGTAAAGCGGCTGGAATGGCGAACACGAGCACAAGGAGATGAGAAAGGAGGTGCGTTTTAGAAACCTTTCCCGATCACTCGGTGGACCATCTTCTGGGTTACTCATGCATGTTTTCGATGTAGGAAGATGCCCTTGAACCTGGAGATTTGGGACCCATGGGATGGGTACCACGCAGTATTACTTTAAAGCGTCTGCATTTGCTCACCCAACCTCACCAAACCTCTCAGCCCCAAGAGTGTCCACCCTTATGTCTCAATCAGCTGCGGGTCTAGATATGGTCAATCCAGGTGGCATCACAGCCCCTGAACGAATTTTGTAAGAATTTCTCTCTCTTTCACTGTCTTTGTTTCACGGGTTTTTAAAATTAATTGAGTTTTATAATGGGGTTTAGCTGCTTTTCACTGCTGTGTTTATGCAGCTTTACACCCACTTGACTCACTTACAGAGAGATATCAATACATAGGTTTTAAGATTCTTACTAGTCAGACATATTCCTGGGCGGTGAATAGGGGGTGTTGAGTCCAGTTCCCTGAGCAAGTAGTAGGTCTTGTCTATTACGTATTGGGTTTATGGAACGGTATCTGAGCTAATTTGAAACCCTTGTTTTATGCATCACCCCACCTCACCTTTCCCGTTAGGCAGCCATAGTGTGTTTTCTAACCGTGTGACTCTGTTCTATTTTGTAATTCAGTTCAAGGGTAGCGGTTTTTACATTCCCTCTATAAGTGATATCTTATGATAAGTGTCTTTTTCTGTGTGACTTATTTGACTTCGAATCGTCGTACCTAAATCCACTCATCATGCTGCTACTAGCCTTATGACGTTGATTTCATGGCTGAGTGATATTCCATTGTACGTAAGGAGCACAACTTCTTTATCCATTTTTCTCTTTCCTGGGATATTTAAGGTGTAACGAAGTGGAGGTTCTTGTCAACAGAGCAGCCCTAAACTTTGGGGTGCTTGTGTCTTGCTGATTTTTAGTTTTCCCAATTTATACGCCCATGAGTGGAAGTGCCCTATGCTCTCTAAGCTGAGTTTTGTAAATGTTTCAGGACACACCGTACACTTCTCCAGAGTGGCTGTTGGCAATTTACATCCCGCCCATCAGCGTAGCAAGGCTCCCGTTTCTCCGTGGCCTGTCCTGCATTTCTGGTTTTGACACTTTATTCAGCATGGCCCTTTTGACCGATGGGAAGCGAGACTTCTTTGTAGCGCTGATTTGCCTTTCCAGGTTGCTTGGTTGGCCAAAAAGGGCGTATGCGTTTTTTCCTGAATATATTCAGGAAAAAACGCATACGCCCTTTTTGGCCAAGGGCATCATTGTCGAGGTTTTGCCGCTTTTCCTGTGCTTTAAAGGCGATTCGAATCTGCCTCCTGAAATCTGTTTCCTGCAATTCTGCCTTGCTTTCAAATCCTCTTTGTTGCCTTCCCTCAATATATTTGTAGACGAGAGTTATCATTTATAAGTCTGCAGGTTTGTGAATTGCAGTGCCCCTGAGCTCCATTTTTCAACTCGCTATCTTGGGAGCTGGCCGCAAAAGCGCAGGATTGCTTTAGGCCCTATTCTGCTTCCGGGCGGCAGACTGAGGCTCTGGTTAATTCTTCTTCCTGATGGGAAAATAGAGTGACCTGTGCCTGTCCCAACACCTAGAGCTAGTCTCTCATTGGTTCCCCGTCTTCCCGTTCATCCTCAGTTCAAATTGCCACCTGTATGGAACAGGAGGTTAAAGGTGCTGATTCTCCAAGGAGGGAGATTGCTAGTAAAGCGGCTGGAATGGCGAACCCGAGCACAAGGAGATGAGAAAGGAGGCGCGTTTTAGAAACCTTTCCCGATCACTCGGTGGACCATCTTCTGGGTTTCTCATGCATGTTTTCGATGTAGGAAGATGCCCTTGAACCTGGAGATTTGGGACCCATGGGATGGGTACCACGCAGTATTACTTTAAAGGGTCTGCGTTTGGTCACCCAACCTCACCAAACCTCTCAGCCCCAAGAGTGTCCACCCTTATGTCTCAATCAGCTGCGGGTCTAGATATGGTCAATCCAGGTGGCATCACAGCCCCTGAACGAATTTTGTAAGAATTTCTCTCTCTTTCACTGTCTTTGTTTCACGGGTTTTTAAAATTAATTGAGTTTTATAATGGGGTTTAGCTGCTTTTCACTGCTGTGTTTATGCAGCTTTACACCCACTTGACTCACTTACAGAGAGATATCAATACATAGGTTTTAAGATTCTTACTAGTCAGATATATTCCTGGGCGGTGAATAGGGGGTGTTGAGTCCAGTTCCCTGAGCAAGGAGTAGGTCTTGTCTATTACGTATTGGGTTTATGGAACGGTATCTGAGCTAATTTGAAACCCTTATTTTATGCATCACCCCACCTCACCTTTCCCGATAGGCAGCCATAGTGTGTTTTCTAACCGTGTGACTCTGTTCTGTTTTGTAATTCAGTTCAAGGGTAGCGGTTTTTACATTCCCTCTATAAGTGATATCTTATGATAAGTGTCTTTTTCTGTGTGACTTATTTGACTTAGAATCGTGGTACCTAAATGCACTCATCATGCTGCTACTAGCCTTATGACGTTGATTTCATGGCTGAGTGATATTCCATTGTACATAAGGAGCACAACTTCTTTATCCGTTTTTCTCTTTCCTGGGATATTTAAGGTGTAACGAAGTGGAGGTTCTTGTCAACATAGCAGCCCTAAACTTGGGGTGCTTGTGTCTTGCTGATTTTTAGTTTTCCCAATTTATACGCCCATGAGTGGAAGTGCCCTATGCTCTCTAAGCTGAGTTTTGTAAATGTTTCAGGACACACCGTACACTTCTCCAGAGTGGCTGTTGGCAATTTACATCCCGCCCATCAGCGTAGCAAGGCTCCCGTTTCTCCGTGGCCTGTCCTGCATTTCTGGTTTTGACACTTTATTCAGCATGGCCCTTTTGACCGATGGGAAGCGAGACTTCTTTGTAGCGCTGATTTGCCTTTCCAGGTTGCTTGGTTGGCCAAAAAGGGCGTATGCGTTTTTTCCTGAATATATTCAGGAAAAAACGCATACGCCCTTTTTGGCCAAGGGCATCATTGTCGAGGTTTTGCCGCTTTTCCTGTGCTTTAAAGGCGATTCGAATCTGCCTCCTGAAATCTGTTTCCTGCAATTCTGCCTTGCTTTCAAATCCTCTTTGTTGCCTTCCCTCAATATATTTGTAGACGAGAGTTATCATTTATACGTCTGCAGGTTTGTGAATTGCAGTGCCCCTGAGCTCCATTTTTCAACTCGCTCTCTTGGGAGCTGGCCGCAAAAGCGCAGGATTGCTTTAGGCCCTATTCTGCTTCCGGGCGGCAGACTGAGCCTGTGGTTAATTCTTCTTCCTGATGGGAAAATAGAGTGACCTGTGCCTGTCCCAACACCTAGAGCTAGTCTCTCATTGGTTCCCCGTCTTCCCGTTCATCCTCAGTTCAAATTGCCACCTGTATGGAACAGGAGGTTAAAGGTGCTGATTCTCCAAGGAGGGAGATTGCTAGTAAAGCGGCTGGAATGGCGAACCCGAGCACAAGGAGATGAGAAATGAGGTGCGTTTTAGAAACCTTTCCCGATCACTCGGTGGACCATATTCTGGGTTTCTCATGCATGTTTTCGATGTAGAAAGATGCCCTTGAACCTGGAGATTTGGGACCCATGGGATGGGTACCACGCAGTATTACTTTAAAGCGTCTGTGTTTGCTCACCCAACCTCACCAAACCTCTCAGCCCCAAGAGTGTCCACCCTTATGTCTCAATCAGCTGCGGGTCTAGATATGGTCAATCCAGGTGGCATCACAGCCCCTGAACGAATTTTGTAAGAATTTCTCTCCCTTTCACTGTCTTTGTTTCACGGGTTTTTAAAATTAATTGAGTTTTATAATGGGGTTTATCTGCTTTTCACTGCTGTGTTTATGCAGCTTTACACACACTTGACTCACTTACAGAGAGATATCAATACATAGGTTTTAAGATTCTTACTAGTCAGATATATTCCTCGGCGGTGAATAGGGGGTGTTGAGTCCAGTTCCCTGAGCAAGGAGTAGGTCTTGTCTATTACGTATTGGGTTTATGGAACGGTATCTGAGCTAATTTGAAACCCTTGTTTTATGCATCACCCCACCTCACCTTTCCCGTTAGGCAGCCATAGTGTGTTTTCTAACCGTGTGACTCTGTTCTGTTTTGTAATTCAGTTCAAGTTAGCGGTTTTTACATTCCCTCTATAAGTGATATCTTATGATAAGTGTCTTTTTCTGTGTGACTTATTTGACTTAGAATCGTCGTACCTAAATCCACTCATCATGCTGCTACTAGCCTTATGACGTTGATTTCATGGCTGAGTGATATTCCATTGTACGTAAGGAGCACAACTTCTTTATCCATTTTTCTCTTTCCTGGGATATTTAAGGTGTAACGAAGTGGAGGTTCTTGTCAACAGAGCAGCCCTAAACTTTGGGGTGCTTGTGTCTTGCTGATTTTTAGTTTTCCCAATTTATACGCCCATGAGTGGAAGTGCCCTATGCTCTCTAAGCTGAGTTTTGTAAATGTTTCAGGACACACCGTACACTTCTCCAGAGTGGCTGTTGGCAATTTACATCCCGCCCATCAGCGTAGCAAGGCTCCCGTTTCTCCGTGGCCTGTCCTGCATTTCTGGTTTTGACACTTTATTCAGCATGGCCCTTTTGACCGATGGGAAGCGAGACTTCTTTGTAGCGCTGATTTGCCTTTCCAGGTTGCTTGGTTGGCCAAAAAGGGCGTATGCGTTTTTTCCTGAATATATTCAGGAAAAAACGCATACGCCCTTTTTGGCCAAGGGCATCATTGTCGAGGTTTTGCCGCTTTTCCTGTGCTTTAAAGGCGATTCGAATCTGCCTCCTGAAATCTGTTTCCTGCAATTCTGCCTTGCTTTCAAATCCTCTTTGTTGCCTTCCCTCAATATATTTGTAGACGAGAGTTATCATTTATAAGTCTGCAGGTTTGTGAATTGCAGTGCCCCTGAGCTCCATTTTTCAACTCGCTATCTTGGGAGCTGGCCGCAAAAGCGCAGGATTGCTTTAGGCCCTATTCTGCTTCCGGGCGGCAGACTGAGGCTCTGGTTAATTCTTCTTCCTGATGGGAAAATAGAGTGACCTGTGCCTGTCCCAACACCTAGAGCTAGTCTCTCATTGGTTCCCCGTCTTCCCGTTCATCCTCAGTTCAAATTGCCACCTGTATGGAACAGGAGGTTAAAGGTGCTGATTCTCCAAGGAGGGAGATTGCTAGTAAAGCGGCTGGAATGGCGAACCCGAGCACAAGGAGATGAGAAAGGAGGCGCGTTTTAGAAACCTTTCCCGATCACTCGGTGGACCATCTTCTGGGTTTCTCATGCATGTTTTCGATGTAGGAAGATGCCCTTGAACCTGGAGATTTGGGACCCATGGGATGGGTACCACGCAGTATTACTTTAAAGGGTCTGCGTTTGGTCACCCAACCTCACCAAACCTCTCAGCCCCAAGAGTGTCCACCCTTATGTCTCAATCAGCTGCGGGTCTAGATATGGTCAATCCAGGTGGCATCACAGCCCCTGAACGAATTTTGTAAGAATTTCTCTCTCTTTCACTGTCTTTGTTTCACGGGTTTTTAAAATTAATTGAGTTTTATAATGGGGTTTAGCTGCTTTTCACTGCTGTGTTTATGCAGCTTTACACCCACTTGACTCACTTACAGAGAGATATCAATACATAGGTTTTAAGATTCTTACTAGTCAGATATATTCCTGGGCGGTGAATAGGGGGTGTTGAGTCCAGTTCCCTGAGCAAGGAGTAGGTCTTGTCTATTACGTATTGGGTTTATGGAACGGTATCTGAGCTAATTTGAAACCCTTATTTTATGCATCACCCCACCTCACCTTTCCCGATAGGCAGCCATAGTGTGTTTTCTAACCGTGTGACTCTGTTCTGTTTTGTAATTCAGTTCAAGGGTAGCGGTTTTTACATTCCCTCTATAAGTGATATCTTATGATAAGTGTCTTTTTCTGTGTGACTTATTTGACTTAGAATCGTGGTACCTAAATGCACTCATCATGCTGCTACTAGCCTTATGACGTTGATTTCATGGCTGAGTGATATTCCATTGTACATAAGGAGCACAACTTCTTTATCCGTTTTTCTCTTTCCTGGGATATTTAAGGTGTAACGAAGTGGAGGTTCTTGTCAACATAGCAGCCCTAAACTTGGGGTGCTTGTGTCTTGCTGATTTTTAGTTTTCCCAATTTATACGCCCATGAGTGGAAGTGCCCTATGCTCTCTAAGCTGAGTTTTGTAAATGTTTCAGGACACACCGTACACTTCTCCAGAGTGGCTGTTGGCAATTTACATCCCGCCCATCAGCGTAGCAAGGCTCCCGTTTCTCCGTGGCCTGTCCTGCATTTCTGGTTTTGACACTTTATTCAGCATGGCCCTTTTGACCGATGGGAAGCGAGACTTCTTTGTAGCGCTGATTTGCCTTTCCAGGTTGCTTGGTTGGCCAAAAAGGGCGTATGCGTTTTTTCCTGAATATATTCAGGAAAAAACGCATACGCCCTTTTTGGCCAAGGGCATCATTGTCGAGGTTTTGCCGCTTTTCCTGTGCTTTAAAGGCGATTCGAATCTGCCTCCTGAAATCTGTTTCCTGCAATTCTGCCTTGCTTTCAAATCCTCTTTGTTGCCTTCCCTCAATATATTTGTAGACGAGAGTTATCATTTATACGTCTGCAGGTTTGTGAATTGCAGTGCCCCTGAGCTCCATTTTTCAACTCGCTCTCTTGGGAGCTGGCCGCAAAAGCGCAGGATTGCTTTAGGCCCTATTCTGCTTCCGGGCGGCAGACTGAGCCTGTGGTTAATTCTTCTTCCTGATGGGAAAATAGAGTGACCTGTGCCTGTCCCAACACCTAGAGCTAGTCTCTCATTGGTTCCCCGTCTTCCCGTTCATCCTCAGTTCAAATTGCCACCTGTATGGAACAGGAGGTTAAAGGTGCTGATTCTCCAAGGAGGGAGATTGCTAGTAAAGCGGCTGGAATGGCGAACCCGAGCACAAGGAGATGAGAAATGAGGTGCGTTTTAGAAACCTTTCCCGATCACTCGGTGGACCATATTCTGGGTTTCTCATGCATGTTTTCGATGTAGAAAGATGCCCTTGAACCTGGAGATTTGGGACCCATGGGATGGGTACCACGCAGTATTACTTTAAAGCGTCTGTGTTTGCTCACCCAACCTCACCAAACCTCTCAGCCCCAAGAGTGTCCACCCTTATGTCTCAATCAGCTGCGGGTCTAGATATGGTCAATCCAGGTGGCATCACAGCCCCTGAACGAATTTTGTAAGAATTTCTCTCCCTTTCACTGTCTTTGTTTCACGGGTTTTTAAAATTAATTGAGTTTTATAATGGGGTTTATCTGCTTTTCACTGCTGTGTTTATGCAGCTTTACACACACTTGACTCACTTACAGAGAGATATCAATACATAGGTTTTAAGATTCTTACTAGTCAGATATATTCCTCGGCGGTGAATAGGGGGTGTTGAGTCCAGTTCCCTGAGCAAGGAGTAGGTCTTGTCTATTACGTATTGGGTTTATGGAACGGTATCTGAGCTAATTTGAAACCCTTGTTTTATGCATCACCCCACCTCACCTTTCCCGTTAGGCAGCCATAGTGTGTTTTCTAACCGTGTGACTCTGTTCTGTTTTGTAATTCAGTTCAAGTTAGCGGTTTTTACATTCCCTCTATAAGTGATATCTTATGATAAGTGTCTTTTTCTGTGTGACTTATTTGACTTAGAATCGTCGTACCTAAATCCACTCATCATGCTGCTACTAGCCTTATGACGTTGATTTCATGGCTGAGTGATATTCCTTTGTACATAAGGACCACAACTTCTTTATCCATTTTTATCTTTCCTGGGATATTTAAGGTGTAACGAAGTGGAGCTTCTTGTCAACAGAGCAGCCCTAAACTTTGGGGTGCTTGTGTCTTGCTGATTTTTAGTTTTCCCATTTTATACGCCCATGAGTGGAAGTGCCCTATGCTCTCTAAGCTGAGTTTTGTAAATATTTCAGGACACACCGTACACTTCTCCAGAGTGGCTGTTGGCAATTTACATCCCGCCCATCAGCGTAGCAAGGCTCCCGTTTCTCCGTGGCCTGTCCTGCATTTCTGGTTTTGACACTTTATTCAGCATGGCCCTTTTGACCGGTGGGAAGCGAGACTTCTTTGTAGCGCTGATTTGCCTTTCCAGGTTGCTTGGTTGGCCAAAAAGGGCGTATGCGTTTTTTCCTGAATATATTCCGGAAAAAACGCATACGCCCTTTTTGGCCAAGGGCATCATTGTCGAGGTTTTGCCGCTTTTCCTGTGCTTTAAAGGCGATTCGAATCTGCCTCCTGAAAGCTGTTTCCTGCAATTCTGCCTTGCTTTCAAATCCTCTTTGTTGCCTTCCCTCAATATATTTGTAGACGAGAGTTATCATTTATAAGTCTGCAGGTTTGTGAATTGCAGTGCCCCTGAGCTCCATTTTTCAACTCGCTCTCTTGGGAGCTGGCCGCAAAAGCGCAGGATTGCTTTAGGCCCTATTCTGCTTCCGGGCGGCAGACTGAGCCTGTGGTTAAGTCCTCTTCCTGATGGGAAAATAGAGTGACCTGTGCCTGTCCCAACACCTAGAGCTAGTCTCTCATTGGATCCCCGTCTTCCCGTTCATCCTCAGTTCAAATTGCCACCTGTATGGAACAGGAGGTTAAAGGTGCTGATTCTCCAAGGAGGGAGATTGCTAGTAAAGCGGCTGGAATGGCGAACCCGAGCACAAGGAGATGAGAAATGAGGTGAGTTTTAGAAACCTTTCCCGATCACTCGGTGTACCATCTTCTGGGTTTCTCATGCATGTTTTCGATGTAGGAAGATGCCCTTGAACCTGGAGATTTGGGACCCATGGGATGGGTACCACGCAGTATTACTTTAAAGCGTCTGCGTTTGCTCACCCAACCTCACCAAACCTCTCAGCCCCAAGAGTGTCCACCCTTATGTCTCAATCAGCTGCAGGTCTAGATATGGTCAATCCAGGTGGCATCACAGCCCCTGAACGAATTTTGTAAGAATTTCTCTCTCTTTCACTGTCTTTGTTTCACGGGTTTTTAAAATTATTTGAGTTTTATAATGGGGTTTAGCTGCTTTTCACTGCTGTGTTTATGCAGCTTTACACCCACTTGACTCACTTACAGAGAGATATCAATACATAGGTTTTAAGATTCTTACTCGTCAGATATATTCTTGGGCGGTGAATAGGGGGTGTTGAGTCCAGTTCCCTGAGCAAGGAGTAGGTCTTGTCTATTACGTATTGGGTTTATGGAACGGTATCTGAGCTAATTTGAAACCCTTGTTTTATGCATCACCCCACCTCACCATTCCCGTTAGGCAGCCATAGTGTGTTTTCTAACCGTGTGACTCTGTTCTGTTTTGTAATTCAGTTCAAGGGTAGCGGTTTTTACATTCCCTCTATAAGTGATATCTTATGATAAGTGTCTTTTTCTGTGTGACTTATTTGACTTAGAATCGTCGTACCTAAATCCACTCATCATGCTGCTACTAGCCTTATGACGTTGATTTCATGGCTGAGTGGTATTCCATTGTACATAAGGACCACAACTTCTTTATCCATTTTTCCCTTTCCTGGGATATTTAAGGTGTAACGAAGTGGAGGTTCTTGTCAACAGAGCAGCCCTAAACTTTGGGGTGCTTGTGTCTTACTGATTTTTAGTTTTCAGAATTTATACGCCCATGAGTGGAAGTGCCCTATGCTCTCTAAGCTGAGTTTTGTAAATGTTTCAGGGCACACCGTACACTTCTCCAGAGTGGCTGTTGGCAATTTACATCCCGCCCATCAGCGTAGCAAGGCTCCCGTTTCTCCGTGGCCTGTCCTGCATTTCTGGTTTTGACACTTTATTCAGCATGGCCCTTTTGACCGATGGGAAGCGAGACTTCTTTGTAGCGCTGATTTCCCTTTCCAGGTTGCTTGGTTGGTCAAAAAGGGCGTATGCGTTTTTTCCTGAATATATTCCGGAAAAAACGCATACGCCCTTTTTGGCCAAGGGCATCATTGTCGAGGTTTTGCCGCTTTTCCTGTGCTTTAAAGGCGATTCGAATCTGCCTCCTGAAATCTGTTTCCTGCAATTCTGCCTTGCTTTCAAATCCTCTTTGTTGCCTTCCCTCAATATATTTGTAGACGAGAGTTATCATTTATAAGTCTGCAGGTTTGGGAATTGCAGTGCCCCTGAGCTCCATTTTTCAACTCGCTCTCTTGGGAGCTGGCCGCAAAAGCGCAGGATTGCTTTAGGCCCTATTCTGCTTCCGGGGGGCAGACTGAGCCTGTGGTTAATTCTTCTTCCTGATGGGAAAATAGAGTGACCTGTGCCTGTCCCAACACCTAGAGCTAGTCTCTCATTGGTTCCCCCTCTTCCCGTTCATCCTCAGGACAAATTGCAACCTGTATGGAACAGGAGGTTAAAGGTGCTGATTCTCCAAGGAGGGAGATTGCTGGTAAAGCGGCTGGAATGGCGAACCAGAGCACAAGGAGATGAGAAATGAGGTGCGTTTTAGAAACCTTTCCCGATCACTCGGTGGACCATCTTCTGGGTTTCTCATGCATGTTTTCGATGTAGGAAGATGCCCTTGAACCTGGAGATTTGGGACCCATGGGATGGGTACCACGCAGTATTACTTTAAAGCGTCTGCGTTTGCTCACCCAACCTCACCAAAACTCTCAGCCCCAAGAGTGTCCACCCTTATGTCTCAATCAGCTGCGGGTCTAGATATGGTCAATCCAGGTGGCATCACAGCCCCTGAACGAATTTTGTAAGAATTTCTCTCTCTTTCACTGTCTTTGTTTCACGGGTTTTTAAAATTAATTGAGTTTTATAATGGGGTTTAGCTGCTTTTCACTGCTGTGTTTATGCAGCTTTACACCCACTTGACTCACTTACAGAGAGATATCAATACATAGGTTTTAAGATTCTTACTAGTCAGATATATTCCTCGGCGGTGAATAGGGGGTGTTGAGTCCAGTTCCCTGAGCAAGGAGTAGGTCTTGTCTATTACGTATTGGGTTTATGGAACGGTATCTGAGCTAATTTGAAACCCTTGTTTTATGCATCACCCCACCTCACCTTTCCCGTTAGGCAGCCATAGTGTGTTTTCTAACCGTGTGACTCTGTTCTGTTTTGTAATTCAGTTCAAGGGTAGCGGTTTTTACATTCCCTCTATAAGTGATATCTTATGATAAGTGTCTTTTTCTGTGTGACTTATTTGACGTAGAATCGTCGTACCTAAATCCACTCATCATGCTGCTACTAGCCTTATGACGTTGATTTCATGGCTGAGTGATATTCCATTGTACGTAAGGAGCACAACTTCTTTATCCATTTTTCTCTTTCCTGGGATATTTAAGGTGTAACGAAGTGGAGGTTCTTGTCAACAGAGCAGCCCTAAACTTTGGGGTGCTTGTGTCTTGCTGATTTTTAATTTTCCCAATTTATACGCCCATGAGTGGAAGTGCCCTATGCTCACTAAGCTGAGTTTTGTAGATGTTTCAGGACACACCGTACACTTCTCCAGAGTGGCTGTTGGCAATTTACATCCCGCCCATCAGCGTAGCAAGGCTCCCGTTTCTCCGTGGCCTGTACTGTATTTCTGGTTTTGACACTTTATTCAGCATGGCCCTTTTGACCGATGGGAAGCGAGACTTCTTTGTAGCGCTGATTTGCCTTTCCAGGTTGCTTGGTTGGCCAAAAAGGGCGTATGCGTTTTTTCTTGAATATATTCCGGAAAAAACGCATACGCCCTTTTTGGCCAAGGGCATCATTGTCGAGGTTTTGCCGCTTTTCCTGTGCTTTAAAGGCGATTCGAATCTGCCTCCTGAAATCTGTTTCCTGCAATTCTGTCTTGCTTTCAAATCCTCTTTGTTGCCTTCCCTCAATATATTTGTAGACGAGAGTTATCATTTATAAGTCTGCAGGTTTGTGAATTGCAGTGCCCCTGAGCTCCATTTTTCAACTCGCTCTCTTGGGAGCTGGCCGCAAAAGCGCAGGATTGCTTTAGGCCCTATTCTGCTTCCGGGCGGCAGACTGAGCCTGTGGTTAAGTCTTCTTCCTGATGGGAAAATAGAGTGACCTGTGCCTGTCCCAACACCTAGAGCTAGTCTCTCATTGGTTCCCCGTCTTCCCGTTCATCCTCAGTTCAAATTGCAACCTGTATGGAACAGGAGGTTAAAGGTGCTGATTCTCCAAGGAGGGAGATTGCTAGTAAAGCGGCTGGAATGGCGAACCCGAGCACAAGGAGATGAGAAATGAGGTGCGTTTTAGAAACCTTTCCCCATCACTCGGTGGACCATCTTCTGGGGTTCTCATGCATGTTTTCGATGTAGGAAGATGCCCTTGAACCTGGAGATTTGGGACCCATGGGATGGGTACCACGCAGTATTACATTAAAGCGTCTGCGTTTGCTCACCCAACCTCACCAAACCTCTCAGCCCCAAGAGTGTCCACCCTTATGTCTCAATCAGCTGCAGGTCTAGATATGGTCAATCCAGGTGGCATCACAGCCCCTGAACGAATTTTGTAAGAATTCCTCTCTCTTTCACTGTCTTTTTTTCACGGGTTTTTAAAATTAATTGAGTTTTATAATGGGGTTAGCTGCTTTTCACTGCTGTGTTTATGCAGCTTTACACCCAATTGACTCACTTACAGAGAGATATCAATACATAGGTTTTAAGATTCTTACTAGTCAGATATATTACTCGGCGGTGAATAGGGGGTGTTGAGTCCAGTTCCCTGAGCAAGGAGTAGGTCTTGTCTATTACGTATTGGGTTTATGGAACGGTATCTGAGCTAATTTGAAACCCTTGTTTTATGCATCACCCCACCTCACCTTTCCCGTTAGGCAGCCATAGTGTGTTTTCTAACCGTGTGACTCTGTTCTGTTTTGTAATTCAGTTCAAGGGTAGCGGTTTTTACATTCCCTCTATAAGTGATATCTTATGGCAAGTGTCTTTTTCTGTGTGACTTATTTGACTTAGAATCGTGGTACCTAAATGCACTCATCCTGCTGCTACTAGCCTTATGACGTTGATTTCATGGCTGAGTGATATTCCATTGTACATAAGGACCACAGCTTCTTTATCCATTTTTCCCTTTCCTGGGATATTTAAGGTGTAACGAAGTGGAGGTTCTTGTCAACAGAGCAGCCCTAAAATTTTGGGGTGCTTGTGTCTTGCTGATTTTTAGTTTTCCCATTTTATACGCCCATGAGTGGAAGTGCCCTATGCTCTCTAAGCTGAGTTTTGTAAATGTTTCAGGACACACCGTACACTTCTCCAGAGTGGCTGTTGGCAATTTACATCCCGCCCATCAGCGTAGCAAGGCTCCCGTTTCTCCGTGGCCTGTCCTGAATTTCTGGTTTTGACACTTTATTCAGCATGGCCCTTTTGACCGGTGGGAAGCGAGACTTCTTTGTAGCGCTGATTTGCCTTTCCAGGTTGCTTGGTTGGCCAAAAAGGGCGTATGCGTTTTTTCCTGAATATATTCCGGAAAAAACGCATACGCCCTTTTTGGCCAAGGGCATCATTGTCGAGGTTTTGCCGCTTTTCCTGTGCTTTAAAGGCGATTCGAATCTGCCTCCTGAAAGCTGTTTCCTGCAATTCTGCCTTGCTTTCAAATCCTCTTTGTTGCCTTCCCTCAATATATTTGTAGACGAGAGTTATCATTTATAAGTCTGCAGGTTTGTGAATTGCAGTGCCCCTGAGCTCCATTTTTCAACTCGCTCTCTTGGGAGCTGGCCGCAAAAGCGCAGGATTGCTTTAGGCCCTATTCTGCTTCCGGGCGGCAGACTGAGCCTGTGGTTAATTCTTCTTCCTGATGGGAAAATAGAGTGACCTGTGCCTGTCCCAACACCTAGAGCTAGTCTCTCATTGGTTCCCCCTCTTCCCGTTCATCCTCAGGAGAAATTGCAACCTGTATGGAACAGGAGGTTAAAGGTGCTGATTCTCCAAGGAGGGAGATTGCTGGTAAAGCGGCTGGAATGGCGAACCAGAGCACAAGGAGATGAGAAATGAGGTGCGTTTTAGAAACCTTTCCCGATCACTCGGTGGACCATCTTCTGGGTTTCTCATGCATGTTTTCGATGTAGGAAGATGCCCTTTAACCTGGAGATTTGGGACCCATGGGATGGGTACCACGCAGTATTACTTTAAAGCGTCTGCGTTTGCTCACCCAACCTCACCAAACCTCTCAGCCCCAAGAGTGTCCACCCTTATGTCTCAATCAGCTGCGGGTCTAGATATGGTCAATCCAGGTGGCATCACAGCCCCTGAACGAATTTTGTAAGAATTTCTCTCTCTTTCACTGTCTTTGTTTCACGGGTTTTTAAAATTAATTGAGTTTTATAATGGGGTTTAGCTGCTTTTCACTGCTGTGTTTATGCAGCTTTACACCCACTTGACTCACTTACAGAGAGATATCAATACATAGGTTTTAAGATTCTTACTAGTCAGATATATTCCTCGGCGGTGAATAGGGGGTGTTGAGTCCAGTTCCCTGAGCAAGGAGTAGGTCTTGTCTATTTCGTATTGGGTTTATGGAACGGTATCTGAGCTAATTTGAAACCCTTGTTTTATGCATCACCCCACCTCACCTTTCCCGTTAGGCAGCCATAGTGTGTTTTCTAACCGTGTGACTCTGTTGTGTTTTGTAATTCAGTTCAAGGGTAGCGGTTTTTACATTCCCTCTATAAGTGATATCTTATGATAAGTGTCTTTTTCTGTGTGACTTATTTGACTTAGAATCGTCGTACCTAAATCCACTCATCATGCTGCTACTAGCCTTATGACGTTGATTTCATGGCTGAGTGATATTCCTTTGTACATAAGGACCACAACTTCTTTATCCATTTTTCTCTTTCCTGGGATATTTAAGGTGTAACGAAGTGGAGGTTCTTGTCAACAGAGCAGCCCTAAACTTTGGGGTGCTTGTGTCTTGCTGATTTTTAGTTTTCCCATTTTATACGCCCATGAGTGGAAGTGCCCTATGCTCTCTAAGCTGAGTTTTGTAAATGTTTCAGGACTCACCGTACACTTCTCCTGAGTGGCTGTTGGCAATTTACATCCCGCCCATCAGCGTAGCAAGGCTCCCGTTTCTCCGTGGCCTGTCCTGCATTTCTGGTTTTGACACTTTATTCAGCATGGCCCTTTTGACCGGTGGGAAGCGAGACTTCTTTGTAGCGCTGATTTGCCTTTCCAGGTTGCTTGGTTGGCCAAAAAGGGCGTATGCGTTTTTTCCTGAATATATTCCGGAAAAAACGCATACGCCCTTTTTGGCCAAGGGCATCATTGTCGAGGTTTTGCCGCTTTTCCTGTGCTTTAAAGGCGATTCGAATCTGCTTCCTGAAAGCTGTTTCCTGCAATTCTGCCTTGCTTTCAAATCCTCTTTGTTGCCTTCCCTCAATATATTTGTAGACGAGAGTTATCATTTATAAGTCTGCAGGTTTGTGAATTGCAGTGCCCCTGAGCTCCATTTTTCAACTCGCTGTCTTGGGAGCTGGCCGCAAAAGCGCAGGATTGCTTTAGGCCCTATTCTGCTTCCGGGCGGCAGACTGAGCCTGTGGTTAAGTCTTCTTCCTGATGGGAAAATAGAGTGACCTGTGCCTGTCCCAACACCTAGAGCTAGTCTCTCATTGGTTCCCCCTCTTCCCGTTCATCCTCAGGACAAATTGCAACCTGTATGGAACAGGAGGTTAAAGGTGCTGATTCTCCAAGGAGGGAGATTGCTGGTAAAGCGGCTGGAATGGCGAACCAGAGCACAAGGAGATGAGAAATGAGGTGCGTTTTAGAAACCTTTCCCGATCACTCGGTGGACCATCTTCTGGGTTTCTCATGCATGTTTTCGATGTAGGAAGATGCCCTTGAACCTGGAGATTTGGGACCCATGGGATGGGTACCACGCAGTATTACTTTAAAGCGTCTGCGTTTGCTCACCCAACCTCACCAAACCTCTCAGCCCCAAGAGTGTCCACCCTTATGTCTCAATCAGCTGCCGGTCTAGATATGGTCAATCCAGGTGGCATCACAGCCCCTGAACGAATTTTGTAAGAATTTCTCTCTCTTTCACTGTCTTTGTTTCACGGGTTTTTAAAATTATTTGAGTTTTATAATGGGGTTTAGCTGCTTTTCACTGCTGTGTTTATGCAGCTTTACACCCACTTGACTCACTTACAGAGAGATATCAATACATAGGTTTTAAGATTCTTACTCGTCAGATATATTCTTGGGCGGTGAATAGGGGGTGTTGAGTCCAGTTCCCTGAGCAAGGAGTAGGTCTTGTCTATTACGTATTGGGTTTATGGAACGGTATCTGAGCTAATTTGAAACCCTTGTTTTATGCATCACCCCACCTCACCATTCCCGTTAGGCAGCCATAGTGTGTGTTCTAACCGTGTGACTCTGTTCTGTTTTGTAATTCAGTTCAAGGGTAGCGGTTTTTACATTCCCTCTATAAGTGATATCTTATGATAAGTGTCTTTTTCTGTGTGACTTATTTGACTTAGAATCGTCGTACCTAAATCCACTCATCATGCTGCTACTAGCCTTATGACGTTGATTTCATGGCTGAGTGGTATTCCATTGTACATAAGGACCACAACTTCTTTATCCATTTTTCCCTTTCCTGGGATATTTAAGGTGTAACGAAGTGGAGGTTCTTGTCAACAGAGCAGCCCTAAACTTTGGGGTGCTTGTGTCTTACTGATTTTTAGTTTTCAGAATTTATACGCCCATGAGTGGAAGTGCCCTATGCTCTCTAAGCTGAGTTTTGTAAATGTTTCAGGGCACACCGTACACTTCTCCAGAGTGGCTGTTGGCAATTTACATCCCGCCCATCAGCGTAGCAAGGCTCCCGTTTCTCCGTGGCCTGTCCTGCATTTCTGGTTTTGACACTTTATTCAGCATGGCCCTTTTGACCGATGGGAAGCGAGACTTCTTTGTAGCGCTGATTTCCCTTTCCAGGTTGCTTGGTTGGTCAAAAAGGGCGTATGCGTTTTTTCCTGAATATATTCAGGAAAAAACGCATACGCCCTTTTTGGCCAAGGGCATCATTGTCGAGGTTTTGCCGCTTTTCCTGTGCTTTAAAGGCGATTCGAATCTGCCTCCTGAAATCTGTTTCCTGCAATTCTGCCTTGCTTTCAAATCCTCTTTGTTGCCTTCCCTCAATATATTTGTAGACGAGAGTTATCATTTATAAGTCTGCAGGTTTGGGAATTGCAGTGCCCCTGAGCTCCATTTTTCAACTCGCTCTCTTGGGAGCTGGCCGCAAAAGCGCAGGATTGCTTTAGGCCCTATTCTGCTTCCGGGGGGCAGACTGAGCCTGTGGTTAATTCTTCTTCCTGATGGGAAAATAGAGTGACCTGTGCCTGTCCCAACACCTAGAGCTAGTCTCTCATTGGTTCCCCCTCTTCCCGTTCAGCCTCAGGACAAATTGCAACCTGTATGGAACAGGAGGTTAAAGGTGCTGATTCTCCAAGGAGGGAGATTGCTGGTAAAGCGGCTGGAATGGCGAACCAGAGCACAAGGAGATGAGAAATGAGGTGCGTTTTAGAAACCTTTCCCGATCACTCGGTGGACCATCTTCTGGGTTTCTCATGCATGTTTTCGATGTAGGAAGATGCCCTTGAACCTGGAGATTTGGGACCCATGGGATGGGTACCACGCAGTATTACTTTAAAGCGTCTGCGTTTGCTCACCCAACCTCACCAAAACTCTCAGCCCCAAGAGTGTCCACCCTTATGTCTCAATCACCTGCGGGTCTAGATATGGTCAATCCAGGTGGCATCACAGCCCCTGAACGAATTTTGTAAGAATTTCTCTCTCTTTCACTGTCTTTGTTTCACGGGTTTTTAAAATTAATTGAGTTTTATAATGGGGTTTAGCTGCTTTTCACTGCTGTGTTTATGCAGCTTTACACCCACTTGACTCACTTACAGAGAGATATCAATACATAGGTTTTAAGATTCTTACTAGTCAGATATATTCCTCGGCGGTGAATAGGGGGTGTTGAGTCCAGTTCCCTGAGCAAGGAGTAGGTCTTGTCTATTACGTATTGGGTTTATGGAACGGTATCTGAGCTAATTTGAAACCCTTGTTTTATGCATCACCCCACCTCACCTTTCCCGTTAGGCAGCCATAGTGTGTTTTCTAACCGTGTGACTCTGTTCTGTTTTGTAATTCAGCTCAAGGGTAGCGGTTTTTACATTCCCTCTATAAGTGATATCTTATGATAAGTGTCTTTTTCTGTGTGACTTATTTGACTTAGAATCGTCGTACCTAAATCCACTCATCATGCTGCTACTAGCCTTATGACGTTGATTTCATGGCTGAGTGATATTCCTTTGTACATAAGGACCACAACTTCTTTATCCATTTTTCCCTTTCCTGGGATATTTAAGGTGTAACGAAGTGGAGGTTCTTGTCAACAGAGCAGCCCTAAACTTTGGGGTGCTTTTGTCTTGCTGATTTTTAGTTTTCCCATTTTATACGCCCATGAGTGGAAGTGCCCTATGCTCTCTAAGCTGAGTTTTGTAAATGTTTCAGGACACACCGTACACTTCTCCAGAGTGGCTGTTGGCAATTTACATCCCGCCCATCAGCGTAGCAAGGCTCCCGTTTCTCCGTGGCCGGTCCTGCATTTCTGGTTTTGACACTTTATTCAGCATGGCCCTTTTGACCGGTGGGAAGCGAGACTTCTTTGTAGCGCTGATTTGCCTTTCCAGGTTGCTTGGTTGGCCAAAAAGGGCGTATGCGTTTTTTCCTGAATATATTCCGGAAAAAACGCATACGCCCTTTTTGGCCAAGGGCATCATTGTCGAGGTTTTGCCGCTTTTCCTGTGCTTTAAAGGCGATTCGAATCTGCCTCCTGAAAGCTGTTTCCTGCAATTCTACCTTGCTTTCAAATCCTCTTTGTTGCCTTCCCTCAATATATTTGTAGACGAGAGTTATCATTTATAAGTCTGCAGGTTTGTGAATTGCAGTGCCCCTGAGCTCCATTTTTCAACTCGCTCTCTTGGGAGCTGGCCGCAAAAGCGCAGGATTGCTTTAGGCCCTATTCTGCTTCTGGGCGGCAGACTGAGCCTGTGGTTAATTCTTCTTCCTGATGGGAAAATAGAGTGACCTGTGCCTGTCCCAACACCTAGAGCTAGTCTCTCATTGGTTCCCCCTCTTCCCGTTCATCCTCAGGACAAATTGCAACCTGTATGGAACAGGAGGTTAAAGGTGCTGATTCTCCAAGGAGGGAGATTGCTGGTAAAGCGGCTGGAATGGCGAACCAGAGCACAAGGAGATGAGAAATGAGGTGCGTTTTAGAAACCTTTCCCGATCACTCGGTGGACCATCTTCTGGGTTTCTCATGCATGTTTTCGATGTAGGAAGATGCCCTTGAACCTGGAGATTTGGGACCCATGGGATGGGTACCACGCAGTATTACTTTAAAGCGTCTGCGTTTGCTCACCCAACCTCACCAAACCTCTCAGCCCCAAGAGTGTCCACCCTTATGTCTCAATCAGCTGCAGGTCTAGATATGGTCAATCCAGGTGGCATCACAGCCCCTGAACGAATTTTGTAAGAATTTCTCTCTCTTTCACTGTCTTTGTTTCACGGGTTTTTAAAATTAATTGAGTTTTATAATGGGGTTTAGCTGATTTTCACTGCTGTGTTTATGCAGCTTTACACCCACTTGACTCACTTACAGAGAGATATCAATACATAGGTTTTAAGATTCTTACTAGTCAGATATATTCCTGGGCGGTGAATAGGGGGTGTTGAGTCCAGTTCCCTGAGCAAGGAATAGGTCTTGTCTATTACGTATTGGGTTTATGGAACGGTATCTGAGCTAATTTGAAACCCTTGTTTTATGCATCACCCCACCTCACCTTTCCCGTTAGGCAGCCATAGTGTGTTTTCTAACCGTGTGACTCTGTTCTGTTTTGTAATTCAGTTCAAGGGTAGCGGTTTTTACATTCCCTCTATAAGTGATATCTTATGATAAGTGTCTTTTTCTGTGTGACTTATTTGACGTAGAATCGTCGTACCTAAATCCAGTCATCATGCTGCTACTAGCCTTATGACGTTGATTTCATGGCTGAGTGATATTCCATTGTACGTAAGGAGCACAACTTCTTTACCCATTTTTCTCTTTCCTGGGATATTTAAGGTGTAACGAAGTGGAGGTTCTTGTCAACAGAGCAGCCCTAAACTTTGGGGTGCTTGTGTCTTGCTGATTTTTAGTTTTCCCAATTTATACGCCCATGAGTGGAAGTGCCCTATGCTCTCTAAGCTGAGTTTTGTAGATGTTTCAGGACACACCGTACACTTCTCCAGAGTGGCTGTTGGCAATTTACATCCCGCCCATCAGCGTAGCAAGGCTCCCGTTTCTCCGTGGCCTGTCCTGCATTTCTGGTTTTGACCCTTTATTCAGCATGGCCCTTTTGACCGATGCGAAGCGAGACTTCTTTGTAGCGCTGATTTGCCTTTCCCGGTTGCTTGGTTGGCCAAAAAGGGCGTATGCGTTTTTTCCTGAATATATTCAGGAAACAACGCATACGCCCTTTTTGGCCAAGGACATCATTGTCGAGGTTTTGCCGCTTTTCCTGTGCTTTAAAGGCGATTCGAATCTACCTCCTGAAATCTGTTTCCTGCAATTCTGCCTTGCTTTCAAATCCTCTTCGTTGCCGTCCCTGAATATATTTGTGGACGAGAGTTATCATTTATAAATCTGCAGGTTTGTGAATTGCAGTGCCCCTGAGCTCCATTTTTCAACTCGCTTTCTTGGGAGCTGGCCGCAAAAGCGCAGGATTGCTTCAGGCCCTATTCGGGTTCCGGGCGGCAGGATGAGCCTGTGGTTAATTCTTCTTCCTGATGGGAAAATAGAGTGACCTGTGCCTGTCCCAACACCTAGAGCTAGTCTCCCATTGGTTCCCCCTCTTCCCGTTCATCCTCAGGACAAATTGCAACCTGTACGGAACAGGAGGTTAAAGCTGCTGATTCTCCAAGGAGGGAGATTGCTAGTAAAGCGGCTGGAATGGCGAACCCGAGCACCATCAGACGAGAAATGAGGTGTGTTTTACCAACCTTTCCCGATCACACGGTGTACCATCTTCTGGGTTTCTCATGCATGTTTTCGATATAGGAAGATGCCCTTGAACCTGGAGATTTGGGACCCATGGGATGGGTACCACGCAGTATGACTTTAAAGGGTCTGCGTTTGCTCACCCAACCTCACCAAACCTCTCAGCCCCAAGAGTGTCCACCCTTATGTCGCAATCAGCTGTGGGTCTAGATATGGTCAATCCAGGTGGCATCACAGCCCCTGAACGAATTTTGTAAGAATTTCTCTCTCTTTCACTGTCTTTGTTTCACGGGTTTTTAAAAGTTATTGATTTTTATAATGGGGTTTAGCTGCTTTTCACTGCTGTCTTTATGCCGCTTTACACGCACTTGACTCACTTACAGAGAGATATCAATACATAGGTTTTAAGATTCTTACTAGTCAGATATATTCTTGGGCGGTGAATAGGGGGTGTTGAGTCCAGTTCACTGAGCAAGGAGTAGGTCTTGTCTATTACATATTGGGTTTATGGAACGGTATCTGAGCTAATTTGAAACCCTTGTTTTAGGCATCACCCCACCTCACCTTTCCCGTTAAGCAGCTATAGTGTGTTTTCTAAACGTGTGACTCTGTTCTGTTTTGTAATTCAGTTCAAGTGTAGCGGTTTTTACATTCCCTCTATAAGTGATATCTTATGGCAAGTGTCTTTTTCTGTGTGACTTATTTCACTTAGAATCGTCGTACCTAAATCCACTCATCATGCTGCTACTAGCCTTATGACGTTGATTTCATGGCTGAGTGATATTCCTTTGTACATAAGGACCACAACTTCTTTATCCATTTTTCTCTTTCCTGGGATATTTAAGGTGTAACGAAGTGGAGGTTCTTGTCAACAGAGCAGCCCTAAACTTTGGGGTGCCTGTGTCTTGCTGATTTTTAGTTTTCCCAATGTATACGCCGATGAGTGGAAGTGCCCTATGCTCTCTAAGGTGTGTTTTTAGATGTTTCAGGACACACCGTACACTTCTCCAGAGTGGCTGTTGGCAATTTACATCCCGCCCATCAGCGTAGCAAGGCTCCCGTTTCTCCATGCCTGTCCTGCATTTCTGGTTTTGACCCTTTATTCAGCATGGCCCTTTTGACCGATGCGAAGCGAGACTTCTTTGTAGCGCTGATTTGCATTTCCAGGTTGCTTGGTTGGCCAAAAAGGGCGTATGCGTTTTTTCCTGAATATATTCAGGAAAAAACGCATACGCCCTTTTTGGCCAAGGGCATCATTGTCGAGGTTTTGCCGCTTTTCCTGTGCTTTAAGGGCGATTCGAATCTACCTCCTGAAATCTGTTTCCTGCAATTCTGCCTTGTTTTCACATCCTCTTCGTTGCCTTCCCTGAATATATTTGTGGACGAGAGTTATCATTTATAAATCTGCAGGTTTGTGAATTGCAGTGCCCCTGAGCTCCATTTTTCAACTCGCTTTCTTGGGAGCTGGCCGCAAAAGCGCAGGATTGCTTCAGGCCCTATTCGGGTTCCGGGCGGCAGGATGAGCCTGTGGTTAATTCTTCTTCCTGATGGGAAAATAGAGTGACCTGTGCCTGTCCCAACACCTAGAGCTAGTCTCCCATTTGTTCCCCCTCTTCCCGTTCATCCTCAGGACAAATTGCAACCTGTACGGAACAGGAGGTTAAAGCTGCTGATTCTCCAAGGAGGGAGATTGCTAGTAAAGCGGCTGGAATGGCGAACCCGAGCACCATCAGACGAGAAATGAGGTGCGTTTTACCAACCTTTCCCGATCACACGGTGTACCATCTTCTGGGTTTCTCATGCATGTTTTCGATGCAGGAAGATGCCCTTGAACCTGGAGATTTGGGACCCATGGGATGGGTACCACGCAGTATTACTTTAAAGGGTCTGCGTTTGCTCACCCAACCTCACCAAACCTCTCAGCCCCAAGAGTGTCCACCCTTATGTCGCAATCAGCTGTGGGTCTAGATATGGTCAATCCAGGTGGCATCACAGCCCCTGAACGAATTTTGTAAGAATTTCTCTCTCTTTCACTGTCTTTGTTTCACGGGTTTTTAAAAGTTATTGATTTTTATAATGGGGTTTAGCTGCTTTTCACTGCTGTCTTTATGCCGCTTTACACGCAGTTGACTCACTTACAGAGAGATATCAATACATAGGTTTTAAGATTCTTACTAGTCAGATATATTCTTGGGCGGTGAATAGGGGGTGTTGAGTCCAGTTCACTGAGCAAGGAGTAGATCTTGTCTATTACATATTGGGTTTATGGAACGGTATCTGAGCTAATTTGAAACCCTTGTTTTAGGCATCACCCCACCTCACCTTTCCCGTTAAGCAGCTATAGTGTGTTTTCTAAACGTGTGACTCTGTTCTGTTTTGTAATTCAGTTCAAGTGTAGCGGTTTTTACATTCCCTCTATAAGTGATATCTTATGGCAAGTGTCTTTTTCTGTGTGACTTATTTCACTTAGAATCGTCGTACCTAAATCCACTCATCATGCTGCTACTAGCCTTATGACGTTGATTTCATGGCTGAGTGATATTCCTTTGTACATAAGGACCACAACTTCTTTATCCATTTTTCTCTTTCCTGGGATATTTAAGGTGTAACGAAGTGGAGGTTCTTGTCAACAGAGCAACCCTAAACTTTGGGGTGCCTGTGTCTTGCTGATTTTTAGTTTTCCCAATGTATACGCCCATGAGTGGAAGTGCCCTATGCTCTCTAATCTGTGTTTTTTAGATGTTTCAGGACACACCGTACACTTCTCCAGAGTGGCTGTTGGCAATTTACATCCCGCCCATCAGCGTAGCAAGGCTCCCGTTTCTCCATGGCCTGTCCTGCATTTCTGGTTTTGACCCTTTATTCAGCATGGCCCTTTTGACTGATGCGAAGCGAGACTTCTTTGTAGCGCTGATTTGCCTTTCCAGGTTGCTTGGTTGGCCAAAAAGGGCGTATGCGTTTTTTCCTGAATATATTCAGGAAAAAACGCATACGCCCTTTTTGGCCAAGGGCATCATTGTCGAGGTTTTGCCGCTTTTCCTGTGCTTTAAGGGCGATTCGAATCTACCTCCTGAAATCTGTTTCCTGCAATTCTGCCTTGCTTTCACATCCTCTTCGTTGCCTTCCCTGAATATATTTGTGGACGAGAGTTATCATTTATAAATCTGCAGGTTTGTGAATTGCAGTGCCCCTGAGCTCCATTTTTCAACTCGCTTTCTTGGGAGCTGGCCGCAAAAGCGCAGGATTGCTTCAGGCCCTATTCGGGTTCCGGGCGGCAGGATGAGCCTGTGGTTAATTCTTCTTCCTGATGGGAAAATAGAGTGACCTGTGCCTGTCCCAACACCTAGAGCTAGTCTCCCATTGGTTCCCCCTCTTCCCGTTCATCCTCAGGACAAACTGCAACCTGTACGGAACAGGAGGTTAAAGCTGCTGATTCTCCAAGGAGGGAGATTGCTAGTAAAGCGGCTGGAATGGCGAACCCGAGCACCATCAGACGAGAAATGAGGTGCGTTTTACCAACCTTTCCCGATCACACGGTGTACCATCTTCTGGGTTTCTCATGCATGTTTTCGATATAGGAAGATGCCCTTGAACCTGGAGATTTGGGACCCATGGGATGGGTACCACGCAGTATGACTTTAAAGGGTCTGCGTTTGCTCACCCAACCTCACCAAACCTCTCAGCCCCAAGAGTGTCCACCCTTATGTCGCAATCAGCTGTGGGTCTAGATATGGTCAATCCAGGTGGCATCACAGCCCCTGAACGAATTTTGTAAGAATTTCTCTCTCTTTCACTGTCTTTGTTTCACGGGTTTTTAAAAGTTATTGATTTTTATAATGGGGTTTAGCTGCTTTTCACTGCTGTCTTTATGCCGCTTTACACGCACTTGACTCACTTACAGAGAGATATCAATACATAGGTTTTAAGATTCTTACTAGTCAGATATATTCTTGGGCGGTGAATAGGGGGTGTTGAGTCCAGTTCACTGAGCAAGGAGTAGGTCTTGTCTATTACATATTGGGTTTATGGAACGGTATCTGAGCTAATTTGAAACCCTTGTTTTAGGCATCACCCCACCTCACCTTTCCCGTTAAGCAGCTATAGTGTGTTTTCTAAACGTGTGACTCTGTTCTGTTTTGTAATTCAGTTCAAGTGTAGCGGTTTTTACATTCCCTCTATAAGTGATATCTTATGGCAAGTGTCTTTTTCTGTGTGACTTATTTCACTTAGAATCGTCGTACCTAAATCCACTCATCATGCTGCTACTAGCCTTATGACGTTGATTTCATGGCTGAGTGATATTCCTTTGTACATAAGGACCACAACTTCTTTATCCATTTTTCTCTTTCCTGGGATATTTAAGGTGTAACGAAGTGGAGGTTCTTGTCAACAGAGCAGCCCTAAACTTTGGGGTGCCTGTGTCTTGCTGATTTTTAGTTTTCCCAATGTATACGCCCATGAGTGGAAGTGCCCTATGCTCTCTAAGCTGAGTTTTGTAGATGTTTCGGGACACACCGTACACTTCTCCAGAGTGGCTGTTGGCAATTTACATCCCGCCCATCAGCGTAGCAAGGCTCCCGTTTCTCCATGCCTGTCCTGCATTTCTGGTTTTGACCCTTTATTCAGCATTGTCCTTTTGACCGATGCGAAGCGAGACTTCTTTGTAGCGCTGATTTGCCTTTCCAGGTTGCTTGGTTGGCCAAAAAGGGCGTATGCGTTTTTTCCTGAATATATTCAGGAAAAAACGCATACGCCCTTTTTGGCCAAGGGCATCATTGTCGAGGTTTTGCCGCTTTTCCTGTGCTTTAAGGGCGATTCGAATCTACCTCCTGAAATCTGTTTCCTGCAATTCTGCCTTGCTTTCACATCCTCTTCGTTGCCTTCCCTGAATATATTTGTGGACGAGAGTTATCATTTATAACTCTGCAGGTTTGTGAATTGCAGTGCCCCTGAGCTCCATTTTTCAACTCGCTTTCTTGGGAGCTGGCCGCAAAAGTGCAGGATTGCTTCAGGCCCTATTCGGGTTCCGGGCGGCAGGATGAGCCTGTGGTTAATTCTTCTTCCTGATGGGAAAATAGAGTGACCTGTGCCTGTCCCAACACCTAGAGCTAGTCTCCCATTGGTTCCCCCTCTTCCCGTTCATCCTCAGGACAAATTGCAACCTGTTCGGAACAGGAGGTTAAAGCTGCTGATTCTCCAAAGAGGGAGATTGCTAGTAAAGCGGCTGGAATGGCGAACCCGAGCACCATCAGATGAGAAATGAGGTGCGTTTTAGAAACCTTTCCCGATCACACGGTGTACCATCTTCTGGGTTTCTCATGCATGTTTTCGATGCAGGAAGATGCCCTTGAACCTGGAGAGTTGGGACCCATGGGATGGGTACCACGCAGTATTACTTTAAAGGGTCTGCGTTTGCTCACCCAACCTCACCAAACCTCTCAGCCCCAAGAGTGTCCACCCTTATGTCGCAATCAGCTGTGGGTCTAGATATGGTCAATCCAGGTGGCATCACAGCCCCTGAACGAATTTTGTAAGAATTTCTCTCTCTTTCACTGTCTTTGTTTCACGGGTTTTTAAAAGTTATTGATTTTTATAATGGGGTTTAGCTGCTTTTCACTGCTGTCTTTATGCCGCTTTACACGCAGTTGACTCACTTACAGAGAGATATCAATACATAGGTTTTAAGATTCTTACTAGTCAGATATATTCTTGGGCGGTGAATAGGGGGTGTTGAGTCCAGTTCACTGAGCAAGGAGTAGGTCTTGTCTATTACATATTGGGTTTATGGAACGGTATCTGAGCTAATTTGAAACCCTTGTTTTTGGCATCACCCCACCTCACCTTTCCCGTTAAGCAGCTATAGTGTGTTTTCTAAACGTGTGACTCTGTTCTGTTTTGTAATTCAGTTCAAGTGTAGCGGTTTTTACATTCCCTCTATAAGTGATATCTTATGGCAAGTGTCTTTTTCTGTGTGACTTATTTCACTTAGAATCGTCGTACCTAAATCCACTCATCATGCTGCTACTAGCCTTATGACGTTGATTTCATGGCTGAGTGATATACCTTTGTACATAAGGACCACAACTTCTTTATCCATTTTTCTCTTTCCTGGGATATTTAAGGTGTAACGAAGTGGAGGTTCTTGTCAACAGAGCAGCCCTAAACTTTGGGGTGCCTGTGTCTTGCTGATTTTTAGTTTTCCCAATGTATACGCCCATGAGTGGAAGTGCCCTATGCTCTCTAAGCTGTGTTTTTTAGATGTTTCAGGACACACCGTACACTTCTCCAGAGTGGCTGTTGGCAATTTACATCCCGCCCATCAGCGTAGCAAGGCTCCCGTTTCTCCATGGCCTGTCCTGCATTTCTGGTTTTGACCCTTTATTCAGCATGGCCCTTTTGACTGATGCGAAGCGAGACTTCTTTGTAGCGCTGATTTGCCTTTCCAGGTTGCTTGGTTGGCCAAAAAGGGCGTATGCGTTTTTTCCTGAATATATTCAGGAAAAAACGCATACGCCCTTTTTGGCCAAGGGCATCATTGTCGAGGTTTTGCCGCTTTTCCTGTGCTTTAAGGGCGATTCGAATCTACCTCCTGAAATCTGTTTCCTGCAATTCTGCCTTGCTTTCACATCCTCTTCGTTGCCTTCCCTGAATATATTTGTGGACGAGAGTTATCATTTATAACTCTGCAGGTTTGTGAATTGCACTGCCCCTGAACTCCATTTTTCAACTCGCTGTCTTGGGAGCTGCCCGCAAAAGCGTAGGATTGCTTCAGGCCCTATTCGGGTTCCGGGCGGCAGGATGAGCCTGTGGTTAATTCTTCTTCCTGATGAGAAAATAGAGTGACCTGTGCCTGTCCCAACACCTAGAGCTAGTCTCCCATTGGTTCCCCCTCTTCCCGTTCATCCTCAGGACAAATTGCAACCTGTACGGAACAGGAGGTTAAAGCTGCTGATTCTCCAAGGAGGGAGATTGCTAGTTAAGCGGCTGGAATGGCGAACCCGAGCACCATCAGATGAGAAATGAAGTGCGTTTTAGAAACCTTTCCCGTTCACACGGTGTACCATCTTCTGGGTTTCTCATGCATGTTTTCGATGCAGGAAGATGCCCTTGAACCAGGAGATTTGGGACCCATGGGATGGGTACCACGCAGTATTACTTTAAAGGGTCTGCATTTGCTCACCCAACCTCACCAAACCTCTCAGCCCCAAGAGTGTCCACCCTTATGTCGCAATCAGCTGTGGGTCTAGATATGGTCAATCCAGGTGGCATCACAGCCCCTGAACGAATTTTGTAAGAATTTCTCTCTCTTTCACTGTCTTTGTTTCACGGGTTTTTAAAAGTTATTGATTTTTATAATGGGGTTTAGCTGCTTTTCACTGCTGTCTTTATGCCGCTTTACACGCAGTTGACTCACTTACAGAGAGATATCAATACATAGGTTTTAAGATTCTTACTAGTCAGATATATTCTTGGGCGGTGAATAGGGGGTGTTGAGTCCAGTTCACTGAGCAAGGAGTAGGTCTTGTCTATTACATATTGGGTTTATGGAACGGTATCTGAGCTAATTTGAAACCCTTGTTTTAGGCATCACCCCACCTCACCTTTCCCGTTAAGCAGCTATAGTGTGTTTTCTAAACGTGTGACTCTGTTCTGTTTTGTAATTCAGTTCAAGTGTAGCGGTTTTTACATTCCCTCTATAAGTGATATCTTATGGCAAGTGTCTTTTTCTGTGTGACTTATTTCACTTAGAATCGTCGTACCTAAATCTACTCATCATGCTGCTACTAGCCTTATGACGTTGATTTCATGGCTGAGTGATATTCCTTTGTACATAAGGACCA
The DNA here is from genome assembly GCF_028021215.1 of Eschrichtius robustus. NCBI lineage: Eukaryota > Metazoa > Chordata > Mammalia > Artiodactyla > Eschrichtiidae > Eschrichtius > Eschrichtius robustus. Next base: position 50,945,478 of record NC_090830.1, read on the forward strand.
CAACTTCTTTATCCATTTTTCTCTTTCCTGGGATATTTAAGGTGTAACGAAGTGGAGGTTCTTGTCAACAGAGCAGCCCTAAACTTTGGGGTGCCTGTGTCTTGCTGATTTTTAGTTTTCCCAATGTATACGCCCATGAGTGGAAGTGCCCTATGCTCTCTAAGCTGTGTTTTTTAGATGTTTCAGGACACACCGTACACTTATCCAGAGTGGCTGTTGGCAATTTACATCCCGCCCATCAGCGTAGCAAGGCTCCCGTTTCTCCATGGCCTGTCCTGCATTTCTGGTTTTGACCCTTTATTCAGCATGGCCCTTTTGACTGATGCGAAGCGAGACTTCTTTGTAGCGCTGATTTGCCTTTCCAGGTTGCTTGGTTGGCCAAAAAGGGCGTATGCGTTTTTTCCTGAATATATTCAGGAAAAAACGCATACGCCCTTTTTGGCCAAGGGCATCATTGTCGAGGTTTTGCCGCTTTTCCTGTGCTTTAAGGGCGATTCGAATCTACCTCCTGAAATCTGTTTCCTGCAATTCTGCCTTGCTTTCAAATCCTCTTTGTTGCCTTCCCTCAATATATTTGTAGACGAGAGTTATCATTTATAAGTCTGCAGGTTTGTGAATTGCAGTGCCCCTGAGCTCCATTTTTCAACTCGCTCTCTTGGGAGCTGGCCGCAAAAGCGCAGGATTGCTTTAGGCCCTATTCTGCTTCCGGGCGGCAGACTGAGCCTGTGGTTAATTCTTCTTCCTGATGGGAAAATAGAGTGACCTGTGCCTGTCCCAACACCTAGAGCTAGTCTCCCATTGGTTCCCCCTCTTCCCGTTCATCCTCAGGACAAACTGCAACCTGTACGGAACAGGAGGTTAAAGCTGCTGATTCTCCAAGGAGGGAGATTGCTAGTAAAGCGGCTGGAATGGCGAACCCGAGCACCATCAGACGAGAAATGAGGTGCGTTTTACCAACCTTTCCCGATCACACGGTGTACCATCTTCTGGGTTTCTCATGCATGTTTTCGATATAGGAAGATGCCCTTGAACCTGGAGATTTGGGACCCATGGGATGGGTACCACGCAGTATTACTTTAAAGGGTCTGCGTTTGCTCACCCAACCTCACCAAACCTCTCAGCCCCAAGAGTGTCCACCCTTATGTCGCAATCAGCTGTGGGTCTAGATATGGTCAATCCAGGTGGCATCACAGCCCCTGAACGAATTTTATAAGAATTTCTCTCTCTTTCACTGTCTTTGTTTCACGGGTTTTTAAAAGTTATTGATTTTTATAATGGGGTTTAGCTGCTTTTCACTGCTGTCTTTATGCCGCTTTACACGCACTTGACTCACTTACAGAGAGATATCAATACATAGGTTTTAAGATTCTTACTAGTCAGATATATTCTTGGGCGGTGAATAGGGGGTGTTGAGTCCAGTTCACTGAGCAAGGAGTAGGTCTTGTCTATTACATATTGGGTTTATGGAACGGTATCTGAGCTAATTTGAAACCCTTGTTTTAGGCATCACCCCACCTCACCTTTCCCGTTAAGCAGCTATAGTGTGTTTTCTAAACGTGTGACTCTGTTCTGTTTTGTAATTCAGTTCAAGTGTAGCGGTTTTTACATTCCCTCTATAAGTGATATCTTATGGCAAGTGTCTTTTTCTGTGTGACTTATTTCACTTAGAATCGTCGTACCTAAATCCACTCATCATGCTGCTACTAGCCTTATGACGTTGATTTCATGGCTGAGTGATATTCCTTTGTACATAAGGACCACAACTTCTTTATCCATTTTTCTCTTTCCTGGGATATTTAAGGTGTAACGAAGTGGAGGTTCTTGTCAACAGAGCAGCCCTAAACTTTGGGGTGCCTGTGTCTTGCTGATTTTTAGTTTTCCCAATGTATACGCCCATGAGTGGAAGTGCCCTATGCTCTCTAAGGTGTGTTTTTAGATGTTTCAGGACACACCATACACTTCTCCAGAGTGGCTGTTGGCAATTTACATCCCGCCCATCAGCGTAGCAAGGCTCCCGTTTCTCCATGCCTGTCCTGCATTTCTGGTTTTGACCCTTTATTCAGCATGGCCCTTTTGACCGATGCGAAGCGAGACTTCTTTGTAGCGCTGATTTGCCTTTCCAGGTTGCTTGGTTGGCCAAAAAGGGCGTATGCGTTTTTTCCTGAATATATTCAGGAAAAAACGCATACGCCCTTTTTGGCCAAGGGCATCATTGTCGAGGTTTTGCCGCTTTTCCTGTGCTTTAAGGGCGATTCGAATCTACCTCCTGAAATCTGTTTACTGCAATTCTGCCTTGCTTTCACATCCTCTTCGTTGCCTTCCCTGAATATATTTGTGGACGAGAGTTATCATTTATAACTCTGCAGGTTTGTGAATTGCAGTGCCCCTGAGCTCCATTTTTCAACTCGCTTTCTTGGGAGCTGGCCGCAAAAGCGCAGGATTGCTTCAGGCCCTATTCGGGTTCCGGGCGGCAGGATGAGCCTGTGGTTAATTCTTCTTCCTGATGGGAAAATAGAGTGACCTGTGCCTGTCCCAACACCTAGAGCTAGTCTCCCATTGGTTCCCCCTCTTCCCGTTCACCCTCAGGACAAATTGCCACCTGTATGGAACAGGAGGTTAAAGGTGCTGATTCTCCAAGGAGGGAGATTGCTAGTAAAGCGGCTGGAATGGCGAACCCGAGCACAAGGAGACGAGAAATGAGGTGCGTTTTAGAAACCTTTCCCGATCACTCGGTGGACCATCTTCTGGGTTTCTCATGCATGTTTTCGATGTAGGAAGATGCCCTTGAACCTGGAGATTTGGGACCCATGGGATGGGTACCACGCAGTATTACTTTAAAGCGTCTGCGTTTGCTCACCGAACCTCACCAAACCCCTCAGCCCCAAGAGTGTCCACCCTTATGTCTCAATCAGCTGCGGGTCTAGATATGGTCAATCCAGGTGGCATCACAGCGCCTGAACGAATTTTGTAAGAATTTCTCTCCCTTTCACTGTCTTTGTTTCACGGGTTTTTAAAATTAATTGAGTTTTATAATGGGGTTTAGCTGCTTTTCACTGCTGTGTTTATGCAGCTTTACACCCACTTGACTCACTTACAGAGAGATATCAATACATAGGTTTTAAGATTCTTACTAGTCAGATATACTCTTGGGCGGTGAATAGGGGGTGTTGAGTCCAGTTCCCTGAGCAAGGAGTAGGTCTTGTCTATTACGTATTGGGTTTATGGAACGGTATCTGAGCTAATTTGAAACCCTTGTTTTATGCATCACCCCACCTCACCTTTGCCGTTAGGCAGCCATAGTGTGTTTTCTAACCGTGTGACTCTGTTCTGTTTTGTAATTCAGTTCAAGGGCAGCGGTTTTTACATTCCCTCTATAGGTGATATCTCATGATAAGTGTCTTTTTCTGTGTGACTTATTTGACTTAGAATCGTCGTACCTAAATCCACTCATCATGCTGCTACTAGCCTTATGACGTTGATTTCATGGCTGAGTGATATTCCATTGTACATAAGGACCACAACTTCTTTATCCATTTTTCTCTTTCCTGGGATATTTAAGGTGTAACGAAGTGGAGGTTCTTGTCAACAGAGCAGCCCTAAACTTTGGGGTGCTTGTGTCTTGCTGATTTTTAGTTTTCCCAATTTATACGCCCATGAGTGGAAGTGCCCTATGCTCTCTAAGCTGAGTTTTGTAAATGTTTCAGGACACACCGTACACTTCTCCAGAGTGGCTGTTGGCAATTTACATCCCGCCCATCAGCGTAGCAAGGCTCCCGTTTCTCCGTGGCCTGTCCTGCATTTCTGGTTTTGACACTTTATTCAGCATGGCCCTTTTGACCGATGGGAAGCGAGACTTCTTTGTAGCGCTGATTTGCCTTTCCAGGTTGCTTGGTTGGCCAAACAGGGCGTATGCGTTTTTTCCTGAATATATTCAGGAAAAAACGCATACGCCCTTTTTGGCCAAGGGCATCATTGTCGAGGTTTTGCCGCTTTTCCTGTGCTTTAAAGGCGATTCGAATCTGCCTCCTGAAATCTGTTTCCTGCAATTCTGCCTTGCTTTCAAATCCTCTTTGTTGCCTTCCCTCAATATATTTGTAGACGAGAGTTATCATTTATAAGTCTGCAGGTTTGTGAATTGCAGTGCCCCTGAGCTCCATTTTTCAACTCGCTCTCTTGGGAGCTGGCCGCAAAAGCGCAGGATTGCTTTAGGCCCTATTCTGCTTCCGGGCGGCAGACTGAGCCTGTGGTTAATTCTTCTTCCTGATGGGAAAATAGAGTGACCTGTGCCTGTCCCAACACCTAGAGCTAGTCTCTCATTGGTTCCCCCTCTTCCCGTTCACCCTCAGTTCAAATTGCCACCTGTATGGAACAGGAGGTTAAAGGTGCTGATTCTCCAAGGAGGGAGATTGCTAGTAAAGCGGCTGGAATGGCGAACCCGAGCACAAGGAGACGAGAAATGAGGTGCGTTTTAGAAACCTTTCCCGATCACTCGGTGGACCATCCTCTGGGTTTCTCATGCATGTTTTCGATGTAGGAAGATGCCCTTGAACCTGGAGATTTGGGACCCATGGGATGGGTACCACGCAGTATTACTTTAAAGCGTCTGCGTTTGCTCACCGAACCTCACCAAACCCCTCAGCCCCAAGAGTGTCCACCCTTATGTCTCAATCAGCTGCGGGTCTAGATATGGTCAATCCAGGTGGCATCACAGCGCCTGAACGAATTTTGTAAGAATTTCTCTCCCTTTCACTGTCTTTGTTTCACGGGTTTTTAAAATTAATTGAGTTTTATAATGGGGTTTAGCTGCTTTTCACTGCTGTGTTTATGCAGCTTTACACCCACTTGACTCACTTACAGAGAGATATCAATACATAGGTTTTAAGATTCTTACTAGTCAGATATACTCTTGGGCGGTGAATAGGGGGTGTTGAGTCCAGTTCCCTGAGCAAGGAGTAGGTCTTGTCTATTACGTATTGGGTTCATGGAACGGTATCTGAGCTAATTTGAAACCCTTGTTTTATGCATCACCCCACCTCACCTTTCCCGTTAGGCAGCCATAGTGTGTTTTCTAACCGAGTGACTCTGTTCTGTTTTGTAATTCAGTTCAAGGGCAGCGGTTTTTACATTCCCTCTATAGGTGATATCTTATGATAAGTGTCTTTTTCTGTGTGACTTATTTGACTTAGAATCGTCGTACCTAAATCCACTCATCATGCTGCTACTAGCCTTATGACGTTGATTTCATGGCTGAGTGATATTCCATTGTACATAAGGACCACAACTTCTTTATCCATTTTTATCTTTCCTGGGATATTTAAGGTGTAACGAAGTGGAGGTTCTTGTCAACAGAGCAGCCCTAAACTTTGGGGTGCTTGTGTCTTGCTGATTTTTAGTTTTCCCAATTTATACGCCCATGAGTGGAAGTGCCCTATGCTCTCTAAGCTGAGTTTTGTAAATGTTTCAGGACACACCGTACACTTCTCCAGAGTGGCTGTTGGCAATTTACATCCCGCCCATCAGCGTAGCAAGGCTCCCGTTTCTCCGTGGCCTGTCCTGCATTTCTGGTTTTGACACTTTATTCAGCATGGCCCTTTTGACCGATGGGAAGCGAGACTTCTTTGTAGCGCTGATTTGCCTTTCCAGGTTGCTTGGTTGGCCAAACAGGGCGTATGCGTTTTTTCCTGAATATATTCAGGAAAAAACGCATACGCCCTTTTTGGCCAAGGGCATCATTGTCGAGGTTTTGCCGCTTTTCCTGTGCTTTAAAGGCGATTCGAATCTGCCTCCTGAAATCTGTTTCCTGCAATTCTGCCTTGCTTTCAAATCCTCTTTGTTGCCTTCCCTCAATATATTTGTAGACGAGAGTTATCATTTATAAGTCTGCAGGTTTGTGAATTGCAGTGCCCCTGAGCTCCATTTTTCAACTCGCTCTCTTGGGAGCTGGCCGCAAAAGCGCAGGATTGCTTTAGGCCCTATTCTGCTTCCGGGCGGCAGACTGAGCCTGTGGTTAATTCTTCTTCCTGATGGGAAAATAGAGTGACCTGTGCCTGTCCCAACACCTAGAGCTAGTCTCTCATTGGTTCCCCGTCTTCCCGTTCACCCTCAGTTCAAATTGCCACCTGTATGGAACAGGAGGTTAAAGGTGCTGATTCTCCAAGGAGGGAGATTGCTAGTAAAGCGGCTGGAATGGCGAACCCGAGCACAAGGAGACGAGAAATGAGGTGCGTTTTAGAAACCTTTCCCGATCACTCGGTGGACCATCCTCTGGGTTTCTCATGCATGTTTTCGATGTAGGAAGATGCCCTTGAACCTGGAGATTTGGGACCCATGGGATGGGTACCACGCAGTATTACTTTAAAGCGTCTGCGTTTGCTCACCGAACCTCACCAAACCCCTCAGCCCCAAGAGTGTCCACCCTTATGTCTCAATCAGCTGCGGGTCTAGATATGGTCAATCCAGGTGGCATCACAGCGCCTGAACGAATTTTGTAAGAATTTCTCTCCCTTTCACTGTCTTTGTTTCACGGGTTTTTAAAATTAATTGAGTTTTATAATGGGGTTTAGCTGCTTTTCACTGCTGTGTTTATGCAGCTTTACACCCACTTGACTCACTTACAGAGAGATATCAATACATAGGTTTTAAGATTCTTACTAGTCAGATATACTCTTGGGCGGTGAATAGGGGGTGTTGAGTCCAGTTCCCTGAGCAAGGAGTAGGTCTTGTCTATTACGTATTGGGTTTATGGAACGGTATCTGAGCTAATTTGAAACCCTTGTTTTATGCATCACCCCACCTCACCTTTGCCGTTAGGCAGCCATAGTGTGTTTTCTAACCGTATGACTCTGTTCTGTTTTGTAATTCAGTTCAAGGGCAGCGGTTTTTACATTCCCTCTATTGGTGATATCTTATGATAAGTGTCTTTTTCTGTGTGACTTATTTGACTTAGAATCGTCGTACCTAAATCCACTCATCATGCTGCTACTAGCCTTATGACGTTGATTTCATGGCTGAGTGATATTCCATTGTACATAAGGACCACAACTTCTTTATCCATTTTTCTCTTTCCTGGGATATTTAAGGTGTAACGAAGTGGAGGTTCTTGTCAACAGAGCAGCCCTAAACTTTGGGGTGCTTGTGTCTTGCTGATTTTTAGTTTTCCCAATTTATACGCCCATGAGTGGAAGTGCCCTATGCTCTCTAAGCTGAGTTTTGTAAATGTTTCAGGACACACCGTACACTTCTCCAGAGTGGCTGTTGGCAATTTACATCCCGCCCATCAGCGTAGCAAGGCTCCCGTTTCTCCGTGGCCTGTCCTGCATTTCTGGTTTTGACACTTTATTCAGCATGGCCCTTTTGACCGATGGGAAGCGAGACTTCTTTGTAGCGCTGATTTGCCTTTCCAGGTTGCTTGGTTGGCCAAAAAGGGCGTATGCGTTTTTTCCTGAATATATTCAGGAAAAAACGCATACGCCCTTTTTGGCCAAGGGCATCATTGTCGAGGTTTTGCCGCTTTTCCTGTGCTTTAAAGGCGATTCGAATCTGCCTCCTGAAATCTGTTTCCTGCAATTCTGCCTTGCTTTCAAATCCTCTTTGTTGCCTTCCCTCAATATATTTGTAGACGAGAGTTATCATTTATAAGTCTGCAGGTTTGTGAATTGCAGTGCCCCTGAGCTCCATTTTTCAACTCGCTCTCTTGGGAGCTGGCCGCAAAAGCGCAGGATTGCTTTAGGCCCTATTCTGCTTCCGGGCGGCAGACTGAGCCTGTGGTTAATTCTTCTTCCTGATGGGAAAATAGAGTGACATGTGCCTGTCCCAACACCTAGAGCTAGTCTCTCATTGGTTCCCCCTCTTCCCGTTCAGCCTCAGGACAAATTGCAACCTGTATGGAACAGGAGGTTAAAGGTGCTGATTCTCCAAGGAGGGAGATTGCTAGTAAAGCGGCTGGAATGGCGAAACCGAGCACAAGGAGATGAGAAATGAGGTGCGTTTTAGAAACCTTTCCCGTTCACTCGGTGGACCGTCTTCTGGGTTTCTCATGCATGTTTTCGATGTAGGAAGATGCCCTTGAACCTGGAGATTTGGGACCCATGGGATGGGTACCACGCAGTATTACTTTAAAGCGTCTGCGTTTGCTCACCCAACCTCACCAAACCTCTCAGCCCCAAGAGTGTCCACCCTTATGTCTCAATCAGCTGCGGGTCTAGATATGGTCAATCCAGGTGGCATCACAGCCCCTGAACGAATTTTGTAAGAATTTCTCTCCCTTTCACTGTCTTTGTTTCACGGGTTTTTAAAATTAATTGAGTTTTATAATGGGGTTTAGCTGCTTTTCACTGCTGTGTTTATGCAGCTTTACACCCACTTGACTCACTTACAGAGAGATATCAATACATAGGTTTTAAGATTCTTACTAGTCAGATATACTCTTGGACGGTGAATAGGGGGTGTTGAGTCCAGTTCCCTGAGCAAGGAATAGGTCTTGTCTATTATGTATTGGGTTTATGGAACGGTATCTGAGCTAATTTGAAACCCTTGTTTTATGCATCACCCCACCTCACCTTTGCCGTTAGGCAGCCATAGTGTGTTTTCTAACCGTGTGACTCTGTTCTGTTTTGTAATTCAGTTCAAGGGCAGCGGTTTTTACATTCCCTCTATAGGTGATATCTTATGATAAGTGTCTTTTTCTGTGTGACTTATTTGACTTAGAATCGTCGTACCTAAATCCACTCATCATGCTGCTACTAGCCTTATGACGTTGATTTCATGGCTGAGTGATATTCCATTGTACATAAGGACCACAACTTCTTTATCCATTTTTCTCTTTCCTGGGATATTTAAGGTGTAACGAAGTGGAGGTTCTTGTCAACAGAGCAGCCCTAAACTTTGGGGTGCTTGTGTCTTGCTGATTTTTAGTTTTCCCAATTTATACGCCCATGAGTGGAAGTGCCCTATGCTCTCTAAGCTGAGTTTTGTAAATGTTTCAGGACACACCGTACACTTCTCCAGAGTGGCTGTTGGCAATTTACATCCCGCCCATCAGCGTAGCAAGGCTCCCGTTTCTCCGTGGCCTGTCCTGCATTTCTGGTTTTGACACTTTATTCAGCATGGCCCTTTTGACCGATGGGAAGCGAGACTTCTTTGTAGCGCTGATTTGCCTTTCCAGGTTGCTTGGTTGGCCAAACAGGGCGTATGCGTTTTTTCCTGAATATATTCAGGAAAAAACGCATACGCCCTGTTTGGCCAAGGGCATCATTGTCGAGGTTTTGCCGCTTTTCCTGTGCTTTAAAGGCGATTCGAATCTGCCTCCTGAAATCTGTTTCCTGCAATTCTGCCTTGCTTTCAAATCCTCTTTGTTGCCTTCCCTCAATATATTTGTAGACGAGAGTTATCATTTATAAGTCTGCAGGTTTGTGAATTGCAGTGCCCCTGAGCTCCATTTTTCAACTCGCTCTCTTAGGAGCTGGCCGCAAAAGCGCAGGATTGCTTTAGGCCCTATTCTGCTTCCGGGCGGCAGACTGAGCCTGTGGTTAATTCTTCTTCCTGATGGGAAAATAGAGTGACCTGTGCCTGTCCCAACACCTAGAGCTAGTCTCTCATTGGTTCCCCCTCTTCCCGTTCACCCTCAGTTCAAATTGCCACCTGTATGGAACAGGAGGTTAAAGGTGCTGATTCTCCAAGGAGGGAGATTGCTAGTAAAGCGGCTGGAATGGCGAACCCGAGCACAAGGAGACGAGAAATGAGGTGCGTTTTAGAAACCTTTCCCGATCACTCGGTGGACCATCCTCTGGGTTTCTCATGCATGTTTTCGATGTAGGAAGATGCCCTTGAACCTGGAGATTTGGGACCCATGGGATGGGTACCACGCAGTATTACTTTAAAGCGTCTGCGTTTGCTCACCGAACCTCACCAAACCCCTCAGCCCCAAGAGTGTCCACCCTTATGTCTCAATCAGCTGCGGGTCTAGATATGGTCAATCCAGGTGGCATCACAGCGCCTGAACGAATTTTGTAAGAATTTCTCTCCCTTTCACTGTCTTTGTTTCACGGGTTTTTAAAATTAATTGAGTTTTATAATGGGGTTTAGCTGCTTTTCACTGCTGTGTTTATGCAGCTTTACACCCACTTGACTCACTTACAGAGAGATATCAATACATAGGTTTTAAGATTCTTACTAGTCAGATATACTCTTGGGCGGTGAATAGGGGGTGTTGAGTCCAGTTCCCTGAGCAAGGAGTAGGTCTTGTCTATTACGTATTGGGTTTATGGAACGGTATCTGAGCTAATTTGAAACCCTTGTTTTATGCATCACCCCACCTCACCTTTGCCGTTAGGCAGCCATAGTGTGTTTTCTAACCGTGTGACTCTGTTCTGTTTTGTAATTCAGTTCAAGGGCAGCGGTTTTTACATTCCCTCTATAGGTGATATCTCATGATAAGTGTCTTTTTCTGTGTGACTTATTTGACTTAGAATCGTCGTACCTAAATCCACTCATCATGCTGCTACTAGCCTTATGACGTTGATTTCATGGCTGAGTGATATTCCATTGTACATAAGGACCACAACTTCTTTATCCATTTTTCTCTTTCCTGGGATATTTAAGGTGTAACGAAGTGGAGGTTCTTGTCAACAGAGCAGCCCTAAACTTTGGGGTGCTTGTGTCTTGCTGATTTTTAGTTTTCCCAATTTATACGCCCATGAGTGGAAGTGCCCTATGCTCTCTAAGCTGAGTTTTGTAAATGTTTCAGGACACACCGTACACTTCTCCAGAGTGGCTGTTGGCAATTTACATCCCGCCCATCAGCGTAGCAAGGCTCCCGTTTCTCCGTGGCCTGTCCTGCATTTCTGGTTTTGACACTTTATTCAGCATGGCCCTTTTGACCGATGGGAAGCGAGACTTCTTTGTAGCGCTGATTTGCCTTTCCAGGTTGCTTGGTTGGCCAAACAGGGCGTATGCGTTTTTTCCTGAATATATTCAGGAAAAAACGCATACGCCCTTTTTGGCCAAGGGCATCATTGTCGAGGTTTTGCCGCTTTTCCTGTGCTTTAAAGGCGATTCGAATCTGCCTCCTGAAATCTGTTTCCTGCAATTCTGCCTTGCTTTCAAATCCTCTTTGTTGCCTTCCCTCAATATATTTGTAGACGAGAGTTATCATTTATAAGTCTGCAGGTTTGTGAATTGCAGTGCCCCTGAGCTCCATTTTTCAACTCGCTCTCTTGGGAGCTGGCCGCAAAAGCGCAGGATTGCTTTAGGCCCTATTCTGCTTCCGGGCGGCAGACTGAGCCTGTGGTTAATTCTTCTTCCTGATGGGAAAATAGAGTGACCTGTGCCTGTCCCAACACCTAGAGCTAGTCTCTCATTGGTTCCCCCTCTTCCCGTTCACCCTCAGTTCAAATTGCCACCTGTATGGAACAGGAGGTTAAAGGTGCTGATTCTCCAAGGAGGGAGATTGCTAGTAAAGCGGCTGGAATGGCGAACCCGAGCACAAGGAGACGAGAAATGAGGTGCGTTTTAGAAACCTTTCCCGATCACTCGGTGGACCATCCTCTGGGTTTCTCATGCATGTTTTCGATGTAGGAAGATGCCCTTGAACCTGGAGATTTGGGACCCATGGGATGGGTACCACGCAGTATTACTTTAAAGCGTCTGCGTTTGCTCACCGAACCTCACCAAACCCCTCAGCCCCAAGAGTGTCCACCCTTATGTCTCAATCAGCTGCGGGTCTAGATATGGTCAATCCAGGTGGCATCACAGCGCCTGAACGAATTTTGTAAGAATTTCTCTCCCTTTCACTGTCTTTGTTTCACGGGTTTTTAAAATTAATTGAGTTTTATAATGGGGTTTAGCTGCTTTTCACTGCTGTGTTTATGCAGCTTTACACCCACTTGACTCACTTACAGAGAGATATCAATACATAGGTTTTAAGATTCTTACTAGTCAGATATACTCTTGGGCGGTGAATAGGGGGTGTTGAGTCCAGTTCCCTGAGCAAGGAGTAGGTCTTGTCTATTACGTATTGGGTTCATGGAACGGTATCTGAGCTAATTTGAAACCCTTGTTTTATGCATCACCCCACCTCACCTTTCCCGTTAGGCAGCCATAGTGTGTTTTCTAACCGAGTGACTCTGTTCTGTTTTGTAATTCAGTTCAAGGGCAGCGGTTTTTACATTCCCTCTATAGGTGATATCTTATGATAAGTGTCTTTTTCTGTGTGACTTATTTGACTTAGAATCGTCGTACCTAAATCCACTCATCATGCTGCTACTAGCCTTATGACGTTGATTTCATGGCTGAGTGATATTCCATTGTACATAAGGACCACAACTTCTTTATCCATTTTTATCTTTCCTGGGATATTTAAGGTGTAACGAAGTGGAGGTTCTTGTCAACAGAGCAGCCCTAAACTTTGGGGTGCTTGTGTCTTGCTGATTTTTAGTTTTCCCAATTTATACGCCCATGAGTGGAAGTGCCCTATGCTCTCTAAGCTGAGTTTTGTAAATGTTTCAGGACACACCGTACACTTCTCCAGAGTGGCTGTTGGCAATTTACATCCCGCCCATCAGCGTAGCAAGGCTCCCGTTTCTCCGTGGCCTGTCCTGCATTTCTGGTTTTGACACTTTATTCAGCATGGCCCTTTTGACCGATGGGAAGCGAGACTTCTTTGTAGCGCTGATTTGCCTTTCCAGGTTGCTTGGTTGGCCAAACAGGGCGTATGCGTTTTTTCCTGAATATATTCAGGAAAAAACGCATACGCCCTTTTTGGCCAAGGGCATCATTGTCGAGGTTTTGCCGCTTTTCCTGTGCTTTAAAGGCGATTCGAATCTGCCTCCTGAAATCTGTTTCCTGCAATTCTGCCTTGCTTTCAAATCCTCTTTGTTGCCTTCCCTCAATATATTTGTAGACGAGAGTTATCATTTATAAGTCTGCAGGTTTGTGAATTGCAGTGCCCCTGAGCTCCATTTTTCAACTCGCTCTCTTGGGAGCTGGCCGCAAAAGCGCAGGATTGCTTTAGGCCCTATTCTGCTTCCGGGCGGCAGACTGAGCCTGTGGTTAATTCTTCTTCCTGATGGGAAAATAGAGTGACCTGTGCCTGTCCCAACACCTAGAGCTAGTCTCTCATTGGTTCCCCGTCTTCCCGTTCACCCTCAGTTCAAATTGCCACCTGTATGGAACAGGAGGTTAAAGGTGCTGATTCTCCAAGGAGGGAGATTGCTAGTAAAGCGGCTGGAATGGCGAACCCGAGCACAAGGAGACGAGAAATGAGGTGCGTTTTAGAAACCTTTCCCGATCACTCGGTGGACCATCCTCTGGGTTTCTCATGCATGTTTTCGATGTAGGAAGATGCCCTTGAACCTGGAGATTTGGGACCCATGGGATGGGTACCACGCAGTATTACTTTAAAGCGTCTGCGTTTGCTCACCGAACCTCACCAAACCCCTCAGCCCCAAGAGTGTCCACCCTTATGTCTCAATCAGCTGCGGGTCTAGATATGGTCAATCCAGGTGGCATCACAGCGCCTGAACGAATTTTGTAAGAATTTCTCTCCCTTTCACTGTCTTTGTTTCACGGGTTTTTAAAATTAATTGAGTTTTATAATGGGGTTTAGCTGCTTTTCACTGCTGTGTTTATGCAGCTTTACACCCACTTGACTCACTTACAGAGAGATATCAATACATAGGTTTTAAGATTCTTACTAGTCAGATATACTCTTGGGCGGTGAATAGGGGGTGTTGAGTCCAGTTCCCTGAGCAAGGAGTAGGTCTTGTCTATTACGTATTGGGTTTATGGAACGGTATCTGAGCTAATTTGAAACCCTTGTTTTATGCATCACCCCACCTCACCTTTGCCGTTAGGCAGCCATAGTGTGTTTTCTAACCGTATGACTCTGTTCTGTTTTGTAATTCAGTTCAAGGGCAGCGGTTTTTACATTCCCTCTATTGGTGATATCTTATGATAAGTGTCTTTTTCTGTGTGACTTATTTGACTTAGAATCGTCGTACCTAAATCCACTCATCATGCTGCTACTAGCCTTATGACGTTGATTTCATGGCTGAGTGATATTCCATTGTACATAAGGACCACAACTTCTTTATCCATTTTTCTCTTTCCTGGGATATTTAAGGTGTAACGAAGTGGAGGTTCTTGTCAACAGAGCAGCCCTAAACTTTGGGGTGCTTGTGTCTTGCTGATTTTTAGTTTTCCCAATTTATACGCCCATGAGTGGAAGTGCCCTATGCTCTCTAAGCTGAGTTTTGTAAATGTTTCAGGACACACCGTACACTTCTCCAGAGTGGCTGTTGGCAATTTACATCCCGCCCATCAGCGTAGCAAGGCTCCCGTTTCTCCGTGGCCTGTCCTGCATTTCTGGTTTTGACACTTTATTCAGCATGGCCCTTTTGACCGATGGGAAGCGAGACTTCTTTGTAGCGCTGATTTGCCTTTCCAGGTTGCTTGGTTGGCCAAAAAGGGCGTATGCGTTTTTTCCTGAATATATTCAGGAAAAAACGCATACGCCCTTTTTGGCCAAGGGCATCATTGTCGAGGTTTTGCCGCTTTTCCTGTGCTTTAAAGGCGATTCGAATCTGCCTCCTGAAATCTGTTTCCTGCAATTCTGCCTTGCTTTCAAATCCTCTTTGTTGCCTTCCCTCAATATATTTGTAGACGAGAGTTATCATTTATAAGTCTGCAGGTTTGTGAATTGCAGTGCCCCTGAGCTCCATTTTTCAACTCGCTCTCTTGGGAGCTGGCCGCAAAAGCGCAGGATTGCTTTAGGCCCTATTCTGCTTCCGGGCGGCAGACTGAGCCTGTGGTTAATTCTTCTTCCTGATGGGAAAATAGAGTGACATGTGCCTGTCCCAACACCTAGAGCTAGTCTCTCATTGGTTCCCCCTCTTCCCGTTCAGCCTCAGGACAAATTGCAACCTGTATGGAACAGGAGGTTAAAGGTGCTGATTCTCCAAGGAGGGAGATTGCTAGTAAAGCGGCTGGAATGGCGAAACCGAGCACAAGGAGATGAGAAATGAGGTGCGTTTTAGAAACCTTTCCCGTTCACTCGGTGGACCGTCTTCTGGGTTTCTCATGCATGTTTTCGATGTAGGAAGATGCCCTTGAACCTGGAGATTTGGGACCCATGGGATGGGTACCACGCAGTATTACTTTAAAGCGTCTGCGTTTGCTCACCCAACCTCACCAAACCTCTCAGCCCCAAGAGTGTCCACCCTTATGTCTCAATCAGCTGCGGGTCTAGATATGGTCAATCCAGGTGGCATCACAGCCCCTGAACGAATTTTGTAAGAATTTCTCTCCCTTTCACTGTCTTTGTTTCACGGGTTTTTAAAATTAATTGAGTTTTATAATGGGGTTTAGCTGCTTTTCACTGCTGTGTTTATGCAGCTTTACACCCACTTGACTCACTTACAGAGAGATATCAATACATAGGTTTTAAGATTCTTACTAGTCAGATATACTCTTGGACGGTGAATAGGGGGTGTTGAGTCCAGTTCCCTGAGCAAGGAATAGGTCTTGTCTATTATGTATTGGGTTTATGGAACGGTATCTGAGCTAATTTGAAACCCTTGTTTTATGCATCACCCCACCTCACCTTTGCCGTTAGGCAGCCATAGTGTGTTTTCTAACCGTGTGACTCTGTTCTGTTTTGTAATTCAGTTCAAGGGCAGCGGTTTTTACATTCCCTCTATAGGTGATATCTTATGATAAGTGTCTTTTTCTGTGTGACTTATTTGACTTAGAATCGTCGTACCTAAATCCACTCATCATGCTGCTACTAGCCTTATGACGTTGATTTCATGGCTGAGTGATATTCCATTGTACATAAGGACCACAACTTCTTTATCCATTTTTCTCTTTCCTGGGATATTTAAGGTGTAACGAAGTGGAGGTTCTTGTCAACAGAGCAGCCCTAAACTTTGGGGTGCTTGTGTCTTGCTGATTTTTAGTTTTCCCAATTTATACGCCCATGAGTGGAAGTGCCCTATGCTCTCTAAGCTGAGTTTTGTAAATGTTTCAGGACACACCGTACACTTCTCCAGAGTGGCTGTTGGCAATTTACATCCCGCCCATCAGCGTAGCAAGGCTCCCGTTTCTCCGTGGCCTGTCCTGCATTTCTGGTTTTGACACTTTATTCAGCATGGCCCTTTTGACCGATGGGAAGCGAGACTTCTTTGTAGCGCTGATTTGCCTTTCCAGGTTGCTTGGTTGGCCAAACAGGGCGTATGCGTTTTTTCCTGAATATATTCAGGAAAAAACGCATACGCCCTGTTTGGCCAAGGGCATCATTGTCGAGGTTTTGCCGCTTTTCCTGTGCTTTAAAGGCGATTCGAATCTGCCTCCTGAAATCTGTTTCCTGCAATTCTGCCTTGCTTTCAAATCCTCTTTGTTGCCTTCCCTCAATATATTTGTAGACGAGAGTTATCATTTATAAGTCTGCAGGTTTGTGAATTGCAGTGCCCCTGAGCTCCATTTTTCAACTCGCTCTCTTAGGAGCTGGCCGCAAAAGCGCAGGATTGCTTTAGGCCCTATTCTGCTTCCGGGCGGCAGACTGAGCCTGTGGTTAATTCTTCTTCCTGATGGGAAAATAGAGTGACCTGTGCCTGTCCCAACACCTAGAGCTAGTCTCTCATTGGTTCCCCCTCTTCCCGTTCACCCTCAGTTCAAATTGCCACCTGTATGGAACAGGAGGTTAAAGGTGCTGATTCTCCAAGGAGGGAGATTGCTAGTAAAGCGGCTGGAATGGCGAACCCGAGCACAAGGAGACGAGAAATGAGGTGCGTTTTAGAAACCTTTCCCGATCACTCGGTGGACCATCCTCTGGGTTTCTCATGCATGTTTTCGATGTAGGAAGATGCCCTTGAACCTGGAGATTTGGGACCCATGGGATGGGTACCACGCAGTATTACTTTAAAGCGTCTGCGTTTGCTCACCGAACCTCACCAAACCCCTCAGCCCCAAGAGTGTCCACCCTTATGTCTCAATCAGCTGCGGGTCTAGATATGGTCAATCCAGGTGGCATCACAGCGCCTGAACGAATTTTGTAAGAATTTCTCTCCCTTTCACTGTCTTTGTTTCACGGGTTTTTAAAATTAATTGAGTTTTATAATGGGGTTTAGCTGCTTTTCACTGCTGTGTTTATGCAGCTTTACACCCACTTGACTCACTTACAGAGAGATATCAATACATAGGTTTTAAGATTCTTACTAGTCAGATATACTCTTGGGCGGTGAATAGGGGGTGTTGAGTCCAGTTCCCTGAGCAAGGAGTAGGTCTTGTCTATTACGTATTGGGTTTATGGAACGGTATCTGAGCTAATTTGAAACCCTTGTTTTATGCATCACCCCACCTCACCTTTGCCGTTAGGCAGCCATAGTGTGTTTTCTAACCGTGTGACTCTGTTCTGTTTTGTAATTCAGTTCAAGGGCAGCGGTTTTTACATTCCCTCTATAGGTGATATCTTATGATAAGTGTCTTTTTCTGTGTGACTTATTTGACTTAGAATCGTCGTACCTAAATCCACTCATCATGCTGCTACTAGCCTTATGACGTTGATTTCATGGCTGAGTGATATTCCATTGTACATAAGGACCACAACTTCTTTATCCATTTTTCTCTTTCCTGGGATATTTAAGGTGTAACGAAGTGGAGGTTCTTGTCAACAGAGCAGCCCTAAACTTTGGGGTGCTTGTGTCTTGCTGATTTTTAGTTTTCCCAATTTATACGCCCATGAGTGGAAGTGCCCTATGCTCTCTAAGCTGAGTTTTGTAAATGTTTCAGGACACACCGTACACTTCTCCAGAGTGGCTGTTGGCAATTTACATCCCGCCCATCAGCGTAGCAAGGCTCCCGTTTCTCCGTGGCCTGTCCTGCATTTCTGGTTTTGACACTTTATTCAGCATGGCCCTTTTGACCGATGGGAAGCGAGACTTCTTTGTAGCGCTGATTTGCCTTTCCAGGTTGCTTGGTTGGCCAAACAGGGCGTATGCGTTTTTTCCTGAATATATTCAGGAAAAAACGCATACGCCCTTTTTGGCCAAGGGCATCATTGTCGAGGTTTTGCCGCTTTTCCTGTGCTTTAAAGGCGATTCGAATCTGCCTCCTGAAATCTGTTTCCTGCAATTCTGCCTTGCTTTCAAATCCTCTTTGTTGCCTTCCCTCAATATATTTGTAGACGAGAGTTATCATTTATAAGTCTGCAGGTTTGTGAATTGCAGTGCCCCTGAGCTCCATTTTTCAACTCGCTCTCTTGGGAGCTGGCCGCAAAAGCGCAGGATTGCTTTAGGCCCTATTCTGCTTCCGGGCGGCAGACTGAGCCTGTGGTTAATTCTTCTTCCTGATGGGAAAATAGAGTGACCTGTGCCTGTCCCAACACCTAGAGCTAGTCTCTCATTGGTTCCCCCTCTTCCCGTTCACCCTCAGTTCAAATTGCCACCTGTATGGAACAGGAGGTTAAAGGTGCTGATTCTCCAAGGAGGGAGATTGCTAGTAAAGCGGCTGGAATGGCGAACCCGAGCACAAGGAGACGAGAAATGAGGTGCGTTTTAGAAACCTTTCCCGATCACTCGGTGGACCATCCTCTGGGTTTCTCATGCATGTTTTCGATGTAGGAAGATGCCCTTGAACCTGGAGATTTGGGACCCATGGGATGGGTACCACGCAGTATTACTTTAAAGCGTCTGCGTTTGCTCACCGAACCTCACCAAACCCCTCAGCCCCAAGAGTGTCCACCCTTATGTCTCAATCAGCTGCGGGTCTAGATATGGTCAATCCAGGTGGCATCACAGCGCCTGAACGAATTTTGTAAGAATTTCTCTCCCTTTCACTGTCTTTGTTTCACGGGTTTTTAAAATTAATTGAGTTTTATAATGGGGTTTAGCTGCTTTTCACTGCTGTGTTTATGCAGCTTTACACCCACTTGACTCACTTACAGAGAGATATCAATACATAGGTTTTAAGATTCTTACTAGTCAGATATACTCTTGGGCGGTGAATAGGGGGTGTTGAGTCCAGTTCCCTGAGCAAGGAGTAGGTCTTGTCTATTACGTATTGGGTTTATGGAACGGTATCTGAGCTAATTTGAAACCCTTGTTTTATGCATCACCCCACCTCACCTTTGCCGTTAGGCAGCCATAGTGTGTTTTCTAACCTTATGACTCTGTTCTGTTTTGTAATTCAGTTCAAGGGCAGCGGTTTTTACATTCCCTCTATTGGTGATATCTTATGATAAGTGTCTTTTTCTGTGTGACTTATTTGACTTAGAATCGTCGTACCTAAATCCACTCATCATGCTGCTACTAGCCTTATGACGTTGATTTCATGGCTGAGTGATATTCCATTGTACATAAGGACCACAACTTCTTTATCCATTTTTCTCTTTCCTGGGATATTTAAGGTGTAACGAAGTGGAGGTTCTTGTCAACAGAGCAGCCCTAAACTTTGGGGTGCTTGTGTCTTGCTGATTTTTAGTTTTCCCAATTTATACGCCCATGAGTGGAAGTGCCCTATGCTCTCTAAGCTGAGTTTTGTAAATGTTTCAGGACACACCGTACACTTCTCCAGAGTGGCTGTTGGCAATTTACATCCCGCCCATCAGCGTAGCAAGGCTCCCGTTTCTCCGTGGCCTGTCCTGCATTTCTGGTTTTGACACTTTATTCAGCATGGCCCTTTTGACCGATGGGAAGCGAGACTTCTTTGTAGCGCTGATTTGCCTTTCCAGGTTGCTTGGTTGGCCAAAAAGGGCGTATGCGTTTTTTCCTGAATATATTCAGGAAAAAACGCATACGCCCTTTTTGGCCAAGGGCATCATTGTCGAGGTTTTGCCGCTTTTCCTGTGCTTTAAAGGCGATTCGAATCTGCCTCCTGAAATCTGTTTCCTGCAATTCTGCCTTGCTTTCAAATCCTCTTTGTTGCCTTCCCTCAATATATTTGTAGACGAGAGTTATCATTTATAAGTCTGCAGGTTTGTGAATTGCAGTGCCCCTGAGCTCCATTTTTCAACTCGCTCTCTTGGGAGCTGGCCGCAAAAGCGCAGGATTGCTTTAGGCCCTATTCTGCTTCCGGGCGGCAGACTGAGCCTGTGGTTAATTCTTCTTCCTGATGGGAAAATAGAGTGACCTGTGCCTGTCCCAACACCTAGAGCTAGTCTCTCATTGGTTCCCCCTCTTCCCGTTCAGCCTCAGGACAAATTGCAACCTGTATGGAACAGGAGGTTAAAGGTGCTGATTCTCCAAGGAGGGAGATTGCTAGTAAAGCGGCTGGAATGGCGAAACCGAGCACAAGGAGATGAGAAATGAGGTGCGTTTTAGAAACCTTTCCCGTTCACTCGGTGGACCGTCTTCTGGGTTTCTCATGCATGTTTTCGATGTAGGAAGATGCCCTTGAACCTGGAGATTTGGGACCCATGGGATGGGTACCACGCAGTATTACTTTAAAGCGTCTGCGTTTGCTCACCCAACCTCACCAAACCTCTCAGCCCCAAGAGTGTCCACCCTTATGTCTCAATCAGCTGCGGGTCTAGATATGGTCAATCCAGGTGGCATCACAGCCCCTGAACGAATTTTGTAAGAATTTCTCTCCCTTTCACTGTCTTTGTTTCACGGGTTTTTAAAATTAATTGAGTTTTATAATGGGGTTTAGCTGCTTTTCACTGCTGTGTTTATGCAGCTTTACACCCACTTGACTCACTTACAGAGAGATATCAATACATAGGTTTTAAGATTCTTACTAGTCAGATATACTCTTGGACGGTGAATAGGGGGTGTTGAGTCCAGTTCCCTGAGCAAGGAATAGGTCTTGTCTATTACGTATTGGGTTTATGGAACGGTATCTGAGCTAATTTGAAACCCTTGTTTTATGCATCACCCCACCTCACCTTTGCCGTTAGGCAGCCATAGTGTGTTTTCTAACCGTGTGACTCTGTTCTGTTTTGTAATTCAGTTCAAGGGCAGCGGTTTTTACATTCCCTCTATAGGTGATATCTTATGATAAGTGTCTTTTTCTGTGTGACTTATTTGACTTAGAATCGTCGTACCTAAATCCACTCATCATGCTGCTACTAGCCTTATGACGTTGATTTCATGGCTGAGTGATATTCCATTGTACATAAGGACCACAACTTCTTTATCCATTTTTCTCTTTCCTGGGATATTTAAGGTGTAACGAAGTGGAGGTTCTTGTCAACAGAGCAGCCCTAAACTTTGGGGTGCTTGTGTCTTGCTGATTTTTAGTTTTCCCAATTTATACGCCCATGAGTGGAAGTGCCCTATGCTCTCTAAGCTGAGTTTTGTAAATGTTTCAGGACACACCGTACACTTCTCCAGAGTGGCTGTTGGCAATTTACATCCCGCCCATCAGCGTAGCAAGGCTCCCGTTTCTCCGTGGCCTGTCCTGCATTTCTGGTTTTGACACTTTATTCAGCATGGCCCTTTTGACCGATGGGAAGCGAGACTTCTTTGTAGCGCTGATTTGCCTTTCCAGGTTGCTTGGTTGGCCAAACAGGGCGTATGCGTTTTTTCCTGAATATATTCAGGAAAAAACGCATACGCCCTTTTTGGCCAAGGGCATCATTGTCGAGGTTTTGCCGCTTTTCCTGTGCTTTAAAGGCGATTCGAATCTGCCTCCTGAAATCTGTTTCCTGCAATTCTGCCTTGCTTTCAAATCCTCTTTGTTGCCTTCCCTCAATATATTTGTAGACGAGAGTTATCATTTATAAGTCTGCAGGTTTGTGAATTGCAGTGCCCCTGAGCTCCATTTTTCAACTCGCTCTCTTAGGAGCTGGCCGCAAAAGCGCAGGATTGCTTTAGGCCCTATTCTGCTTCCGGGCGGCAGACTGAGCCTGTGGTTAATTCTTCTTCCTGATGGGAAAATAGAGTGACCTGTGCCTGTCCCAACACCTAGAGCTAGTCTCTCATTGGTTCCCCCTCTTCCCGTTCACCCTCAGTTCAAATTGCCACCTGTATGGAACAGGAGGTTAAAGGTGCTGATTCTCCAAGGAGGGAGATTGCTAGTAAAGCGGCTGGAATGGCGAACCCGAGCACAAGGAGACGAGAAATGAGGTGCGTTTTAGAAACCTTTCCCGATCACTCGGTGGACCATCCTCTGGGTTTCTCATGCATGTTTTCGATGTAGGAAGATGCCCTTGAACCTGGAGATTTGGGACCCATGGGATGGGTACCACGCAGTATTACTTTAAAGCGTCTGCGTTTGCTCACCGAACCTCACCAAACCCCTCAGCCCCAAGAGTGTCCACCCTTATGTCTCAATCAGCTGCGGGTCTAGATATGGTCAATCCAGGTGGCATCACAGCGCCTGAACGAATTTTGTAAGAATTTCTCTCCCTTTCACTGTCTTTGTTTCACGGGTTTTTAAAATTAATTGAGTTTTATAATGGGGTTTAGCTGCTTTTCACTGCTGTGTTTATGCAGCTTTACACCCACTTGACTCACTTACAGAGAGATATCAATACATAGGTTTTAAGATTCTTACTAGTCAGATATACTCTTGGGCGGTGAATAGGGGGTGTTGAGTCCAGTTCCCTGAGCAAGGAGTAGGTCTTGTCTATTACGTATTGGGTTTATGGAACGGTATCTGAGCTAATTTGAAACCCTTGTTTTATGCATCACCCCACCTCACCTTTGCCGTTAGGCAGCCATAGTGTGTTTTCTAACCGTGTGACTCTGTTCTGTTTTGTAATTCAGTTCAAGGGCAGCGGTTTTTACATTCCCTCTATAGGTGATATCTTATGATAAGTGTCTTTTTCTGTGTGACTTATTTGACTTAGAATCGTCGTACCTAAATCCACTCATCATGCTGCTACTAGCCTTATGACGTTGATTTCATGGCTGAGTGATATTCCATTGTACATAAGGACCACAACTTCTTTATCCATTTTTCTCTTTCCTGGGATATTTAAGGTGTAACGAAGTGGAGGTTCTTGTCAACAGAGCAGCCTTAAACTTTGGGGTGCTTGTGTCTTGCTGATTTTTAGTTTTCCCAATTTATACGCCCATGAGTGGAAGTGCCCTATGCTCTCTAAGCTGAGTTTTGTAAATGTTTCAGGACACACCGTACACTTCTCCAGAGTGGCTGTTGGCAATTTACATCCCGCCCATCAGCGTAGCAAGGCTCCCGTTTCTCCGTGGCCTGTCCTGCATTTCTGGTTTTGACACTTTATTCAGCATGGCCCTTTTGACCGATGGGAAGCGAGACTTCTTTGTAGCGCTGATTTGCCTTTCCAGGTTGCTTGGTTGGCCAAACAGGGCGTATGCGTTTTTTCCTGAATATATTCAGGAAAAAACGCATACGCCCTTTTTGGCCAAGGGCATCATTGTCGAGGTTTTGCCGCTTTTCCTGTGCTTTAAAGGCGATTCGAATCTGCCTCCTGAAATCTGTTTCCTGCAATTCTGCCTTGCTTTCAAATCCTCTTTGTTGCCTTCCCTCAATATATTTGTAGACGAGAGTTATCATTTATAAGTCTGCAGGTTTGTGAATTGCAGTGCCCCTGAGCTCCATTTTTCAACTCGCTCTCTTGGGAGCTGGCCGCAAAAGCGCAGGATTGCTTTAGGCCCTATTCTGCTTCCGGGCGGCAGACTGAGCCTGTGGTTAATTCTTCTTCCTGATGGGAAAATAGAGTGACCTGTGCCTGTCCCAACACCTAGAGCTAGTCTCTCATTGGTTCCCCCTCTTCCCGTTCACCCTCAGTTCAAATTGCCACCTGTATGGAACAGGAGGTTAAAGGTGCTGATTCTCCAAGGAGGGAGATTGCTAGTAAAGCGGCTGGAATGGCGAACCCGAGCACAAGGAGACGAGAAATGAGGTGCGTTTTAGAAACCTTTCCCGATCACTCGGTGGACCATCCTCTGGGTTTCTCATGCATGTTTTCGATGTAGGAAGATGCCCTTGAACCTGGAGATTTGGGACCCATGGGATGGGTACCACGCAGTATTACTTTAAAGCGTCTGCGTTTGCTCACCGAACCTCACCAAACCCCTCAGCCCCAAGAGTGTCCACCCTTATGTCTCAATCAGCTGCGGGTCTAGATATGGTCAATCCAGGTGGCATCACAGCGCCTGAACGAATTTTGTAAGAATTTCTCTCCCTTTCACTGTCTTTGTTTCACGGGTTTTTAAAATTAATTGAGTTTTATAATGGGGTTTAGCTGCTTTTCACTGCTGTGTTTATGCAGCTTTACACCCACTTGACTCACTTACAGAGAGATATCAATACATAGGTTTTAAGATTCTTACTAGTCAGATATACTCTTGGGCGGTGAATAGGGGGTGTTGAGTCCAGTTCCCTGAGCAAGGAGTAGGTCTTGTCTATTACGTATTGGGTTTATGGAACGGTATCTGAGCTAATTTGAAACCCTTGTTTTATGCATCACCCCACCTCACCTTTGCCGTTAGGCAGCCATAGTGTGTTTTCTAACCGTGTGACTCTGTTCTGTTTTGTAATTCAGTTCAAGGGCAGCGGTTTTTACATTCCCTCTATAGGTGATATCTTATGATAAGTGTCTTTTTCTGTGTGACTTATTTGACTTAGAATCGTCGTACCTAAATCCACTCATCATGCTGCTACTAGCCTTATGACGTTGATTTCATGGCTGAGTGATATTCCATTGTACATAAGGACCACAACTTCTTTATCCATTTTTCTCTTTCCTGGGATATTTAAGGTGTAACGAAGTGGAGGTTCTTGTCAACAGAGCAGCCCTAAACTTTGGGGTGCTTGTGTCTTGCTGATTTTTAGTTTTCCCAATTTATACGCCCATGAGTGGAAGTGCCCTATGCTCTCTAAGCTGAGTTTTGTAAATGTTTCAGGACACACCGTACACTTCTCCAGAGTGGCTGTTGGCAATTTACATCCCGCCCATCAGCGTAGCAAGGCTCCCGTTTCTCCGTGGCCTGTCCTGCATTTCTGGTTTTGACACTTTATTCAGCATGGCCCTTTTGACCGATGGGAAGCGAGACTTCTTTGTAGCGCTGATTTGCCTTTCCAGGTTGCTTGGTTGGCCAAACAGGGCGTATGCGTTTTTTCCTGAATATATTCAGGAAAAAACGCATACGCCCTTTTTGGCCAAGGGCATCATTGTCGAGGTTTTGCCGCTTTTCCTGTGCTTTAAAGGCGATTCGAATCTGCCTCCTGAAATCTGTTTCCTGCAATTCTGCCTTGCTTTCAAATCCTCTTTGTTGCCTTCCCTCAATATATTTGTAGACGAGAGTTATCATTTATAAGTCTGCAGGTTTGTGAATTGCAGTGCCCCTGAGCTCCATTTTTCAACTCGCTCTCTTGGGAGCTGGCCGCAAAAGCGCAGGATTGCTTTAGGCCCTATTCTGCTTCCGGGCGGCAGACTGAGCCTGTGGTTAATTCTTCTTCCTGATGGGAAAATAGAGTGACCTGTGCCTGTCCCAACACCTAGAGCTAGTCTCTCATTGGTTCCCCCTCTTCCCGTTCACCCTCAGTTCAAATTGCCACCTGTATGGAACAGGAGGTTAAAGGTGCTGATTCTCCAAGGAGGGAGATTGCTAGTAAAGCGGCTGGAATGGCGAACCCGAGCACAAGGAGACGAGAAATGAGGTGCGTTTTAGAAACCTTTCCCGATCACTCGGTGGACCATCCTCTGGGTTTCTCATGCATGTTTTCGATGTAGGAAGATGCCCTTGAACCTGGAGATTTGGGACCCATGGGATGGGTACCACGCAGTATTACTTTAAAGCGTCTGCGTTTGCTCACCGAACCTCACCAAACCCCTCAGCCCCAAGAGTGTCCACCCTTATGTCTCAATCAGCTGCGGGTCTAGATATGGTCAATCCAGGTGGCATCACAGCGCCTGAACGAATTTTGTAAGAATTTCTCTCCCTTTCACTGTCTTTGTTTCACGGGTTTTTAAAATTAATTGAGTTTTATAATGGGGTTTAGCTGCTTTTCACTGCTGTGTTTATGCAGCTTTACACCCACTTGACTCACTTACAGAGAGATATCAATACATAGGTTTTAAGATTCTTACTAGTCAGATATACTCTTGGGCGGTGAATAGGGGGTGTTGAGTCCAGTTCCCTGAGCAAGGAGTAGGTCTTGTCTATTACGTATTGGGTTTATGGAACGGTATCTGAGCTAATTTGAAACCCTTGTTTTATGCATCACCCCACCTCACCTTTGCCGTTAGGCAGCCATAGTGTGTTTTCTAACCGTATGACTCTGTTCTGTTTTGTAATTCAGTTCAAGGGCAGCGGTTTTTACATTCCCTCTATTGGTGATATCCTATGATAAGTGTCTTTTTCTGTGTGACTTATTTGACTTAGAATCGTCGTACCTAAATCCACTCATCATGCTGCTACTAGCCTTATGACGTTGATTTCATGGCTGAGTGATATTCCATTGTACATAAGGACCACAACTTCTTTATCCATTTTTCTCTTTCCTGGGATATTTAAGGTGTAACGAAGTGGAGGTTCTTGTCAACAGAGCAGCCCTAAACTTTGGGGTGCTTGTGTCTTGCTGATTTTTAGTTTTCCCAATTTATACGCCCATGAGTGGAAGTGCCCTATGCTCTCTAAGCTGAGTTTTGTAAATGTTTCAGGACACACCGTACACTTCTCCAGAGTGGCTGTTGGCAATTTACATCCCGCCCATCAGCGTAGCAAGGCTCCCGTTTCTCCGTGGCCTGTCCTGCATTTCTGGTTTTGACACTTTATTCAGCATGGCCCTTTTGACCGATGGGAAGCGAGACTTCTTTGTAGCGCTGATTTGCCTTTCCAGGTTGCTTGGTTGGCCAAAAAGGGCGTTTGCGTTTTTTCCTGAATATATTCAGGAAAAAACGCATACGCCCTTTTTGGCCAAGGGCATCATTGTCAAGGTTTTGCCGCTTTTCCTGTGCTTTAAAGGCGATTCGAATCTGCCTCCTGAAATCTGTTTCCTGCAATTCTGCCTTGCTTTCAAATCCTCTTTGTTGCCTTCCCTCAATATATTTGTAGACGAGAGTTATCATTTATAAGTCTGCAGGTTTGTGAATTGCAGTGCCCCTGAGCTCCATTTTTCAACTCGCTCTCTTGGGAGCTGGCCGCAAAAGCGCAGGATTGCTTTAGGCCCTATTCTGCTTCCGGGCGGCAGACTGAGCCTGTGGTTAATTCTTCTTCCTGATGGGAAAATAGAGTGACCTGTGCCTGTCCCAACACCTAGAGCTAGTCTCTCATTGGTTCCCCCTCTTCCCGTTCAGCCTCAGGACAAATTGCAACCTGTATGGAACAGGAGGTTAAAGGTGCTGATTCTCCAAGGAGGAAGATTGCTAGTAAAGCGGCTGTAATGGCGAACCCGAGCACAAGGAGATGAGAAATGAGGTGCGTTTTAGAAACCTTTCCCGTTCACTCGGTGGACCGTCTTCTGGGTTTCTCATGCATGTTTTCGATGTAGGAAGATGCCCTTGAACCTGGAGATTTGGGACCCATGGGATGGGTACCACGCAGTATTACTTTAAAGCGTCTGCGTTTGCTCACCCAACCTCACCAAACCTCTCAGCCCCAAGAGTGTCCACCCTTATGTCTCAATCAGCTGCGGGTCTAGATATGGTCAATCCAGGTGGCATCACAGCCCCTGAACGAATTTTGTAAGAATTTCTCTCCCTTTCACTGTCTTTGTTTCACGGGTTTTTAAAATTAATTGAGTTTTATAATGGGGTTTAGCTGCTTTCACTGCTGTGTTTATGCAGCTTTACACCCACTTGACTCACTTACAGAGAGATATCAATACATAGGTTTTAAGATTCTTACTAGTCAGATATACTCTTGGGCGGTGAATAGGGGGTGTTGAGTCCAGTTCCCTGAGCAAGGAGTAGGTCTTGTCTATTACGTATTGGGTTTATGGAACGGTATCTGAGCTAATTTGAAACCCTTGTTTTATGCATCACCCCACCTCACCTTTGCCGTTAGGCAGCCATAGTGTGTTTTCTAACCGTGTGACTCTGTTCTGTTTTGTAATTCAGTTCAAGGGCAGCGGTTTTTACATTCCCTCTATAGGTGATATCTTATGATAAGTGTCTTTTTCTGTGTGACTTATTTGACTTAGAATCGTCGTACCTAAATCCACTCATCATGCTGCTACTAGCCTTATGACGTTGATTTCATGGCTGAGTGATATTCCATTGCACATAAGGACCACAACTTCTTTATCCATTTTTCTCTTTCCTGGGATATTTAAGGTGTAACGAAGTGGAGGTTCTTGTCAACA
Source organism: Eschrichtius robustus (assembly GCF_028021215.1). Lineage (NCBI taxonomy): Eukaryota > Metazoa > Chordata > Mammalia > Artiodactyla > Eschrichtiidae > Eschrichtius > Eschrichtius robustus. The sequence continues at coordinate 50,973,705 of NC_090830.1, forward strand.
GAGCAGCCCTAAACTTTGGGGTGCTTGTGTCTTGCTGATTTTTAGTTTTCCCAATTTATACGCCCATGAGTGGAAGTGCCCTATGCTCTCTAAGCTGAGTTTTGTAAATGTTTCAGGACACACCGTACACTTCTCCAGAGTGGCTGTTGGCAATTTACATCCCGCCCATCAGCGTAGCAAGGCTCCCGTTTCTCCGTGGCCTGTCCTGCATTTCTGGATTTGACACTTTATTCAGCATGGCCCTTTTGACCGATGGGAAGCGAGACTTCTTTCTAGCGCTGATTTGCCTTTCCAGGTTGCTTGGTTGGCCAAAAAGGGCGTATGCGTTTTTTCCTGAATATATTCAGGAAAAAACGCATACGCCCTTTTTGGCCAAGGGCATCATTGTCGAGGTTTTGCCGCTTTTCCTGTGCTTTAAAGGCGATTCGAATCTGCCTCCTGAAATCTGTTTCCTGCAATTCTGCCTTGCTTTCAAATCCTCTTTGTTGCCTTCCCTCAATATATTTGTAGACGAGAGTTATCATTTATAAGTCTGCAGGTTTGTGAATTGCAGTGCCCCTGAGCTCCATTTTTCAACTCGCTCTCTTGGGAGCTGGCCGCAAAAGTGCAGGATTGCTTTAGGCCCTATTCTGCTTCCGGGCGGCAGACTGAGCCTGTGGTTAATTCTTCTTCCTGATGGGAAAATAGAGTGACCTGTGCCTGTCCCAACACCTAGAGCTAGTCTCTCATTGGTTCCCTGTCTTCCCGTTCACCCTCAGGACAAATTGCCACCTGTATGGAACAGGAGGTTAAAGGTGCTGATTCTCCAAGGAGGGAGATTGCTAGTAAAGCGGCTGGAATGGCGAACCCGAGCACAAGGAGACGAGAAATGAGGTGCGTTTTAGAAACCTTTCCCGATCACTCGGTGGACCATCTTCTGGGTTTCTCATGCATGTTTTCGATGTAGGAAGATGCCCTTGAACCTGGAGATTTGGGACCCATGGGATGGGTACCACGCAGTATTACTTTAAAGCGTCTGCGTTTGCTCACCGAACCTCACCAAACCCCTCAGCCCCAAGAGTGTCCACCCTTATGTCTCAATCAGCTGCGGGTCTAGATATGGTCAATCCAGGTGGCATCACAGCGCCTGAACGAATTTTGTAAGAATTTCTCTCCCTTTCACTGTCTTTGTTTCACGGGTTTTTAAAATTAATTGAGTTTTATAATGGGGTTTAGCTGCTTTTCACTGCTGTGTTTATGCAGCTTTACACCCACTTGACTCACTTACAGAGAGATATCAATACATAGGTTTTAAGATTCTTACTAGTCAGATATACTCTTGGGCGGTGAATAGGGGGTGTTGAGTCCAGTTCCCTGAGCAAGGAGTAGGTCTTGTCTATTACGTATTGGGTTTATGGAACGGTATCTGAGCTAATTTGAAACCCTTGTTTTATGCATCACCCACCTCACCTTTGCCGTTAGGCAGCCATAGTGTGTTTTCTTTAACCGTGTGACTCTGTTCTGTTTTGTAATTCAGTTCAAGGGCAGCGGTTTTTACATTCCCTCTATAGGTGATATCTTATGATAAGTGTCTTTTTCTGTGTGACTTATTTGACTTAGAATCGTCGTACCTAAATCCACTCATCATGCTGCTACTAGCCTTATGACGTTGATTTCATGGCTGAGTGATATTCCATTGTACATAAGGACCACAACTTCTTTATCCATTTTTCTCTTTCCTGGGATATTTAAGGTGTAACGAAGTGGAGGTTCTTGTCAACAGAGCAGCCCTAAACTTTGGGGTGCTTGTGTCTTGCTGATTTTTAGTTTTCCCAATTTATACGCCCATGAGTGGAAGTGCCCTATGCTCTCTAAGCTGAGTTTTGTAAATGTTTCAGGACACACCGTACACTTCTCCAGAGTGGCTGTTGGCAATTTACATCCCGCCCATCAGCGTAGCAAGGCTCCCGTTTCTCCGTGGCCTGTCCTGCATTTCTGGTTTTGACCCTTTATTCAGCATGGCCCTTTTGACCGATGGGAAGCGAGACTTCTTTGTAGCGCTGATTTGCCTTTCCAGGTTGCTTGGTTGGCCAAACAGGGCGTATGCGTTTTTTCCTGAATATATTCAGGAAAAAACGCATACGCCCTTTTTGGCCAAGGGCATCATTGTCGAGGTTTTGCCGCTTTTCCTGTGCTTTAAAGGCGATTCGAATCTGCCTCCTGAAATCTGTTTCCTGCAATTCTGCCTTGCTTTCAAATCCTCTTTGTTGCCTTCCCTCAATATATTTGTAGACGAGAGTTATCATTTATAAGTCTGCAGGTTTGTGAATTGCAGTGCCCCTGAGCTCCATTTTTCAACTCGCTCTCTTGGGAGCTGGCCGCAAAAGCGCAGGATTGCTTTAGGCCCTATTCTGCTTCCGGGCGGCAGACTGAGCCTGTGGTTAATTCTTCTTCCTGATGGGAAAATAGAGTGACCTGTGCCTGTCCCAACACCTAGAGCTAGTCTCTCATTGGTTCCCCCTCTTCCCGTTCACCCTCAGGACAAATTGCAACCTGTATGGAACAGGAGGTTAAAGGTGCTGATTCTCCAAGGAGGGAGATTGCTAGTAAAGCGGCTGGAATGGCGAACCCGAGCACAAGGAGATGAGAAATGAGGTGCGTTTTAGAAACCTTTCCCGATCATTCGGTGGACCATCCTCTGGGTTTCTCATGCATGTTTTCGATGTAGGAAGATGCCCTTGAACCTGGAGATTTGGGACCCATGGGATGGGTACCACGCAGTATTACTTTAAAGCGTCTGCGTTTGCTCACCGAACCTCACCAAACCCCTCAGCCCCAAGAGTGTCCACCCTTATGTCTCAATCAGCTGCGGGTCTAGATATGGTCAATCCAGGTGGCATCACAGCGCCTGAACGAATTTTGTAAGAATTTCTCTCCCTTTCACTGTCTTTGTTTCACGGGTTTTTAAAATTAATTGAGTTTTATAATGGGGTTTAGCTGCTTTTCACTGCTGTGTTTATGCAGCTTTACACCCACTTGACTCACTTACAGAGAGATATCAATACATAGGTTTTAAGATTCTTACTAGTCAGATATACTCTTGGGCGGTGAATAGGGGGTGTTGAGTCCAGTTCCCTGAGCAAGGAGTAGGTCTTGTCTATTACGTATTGGGTTCATGGAACGGTATCTGAGCTAATTTGAAACCCTTGTTTTATGCATCACCCCACCTCACCTTTCCCGTTAGGCAGCCATAGTGTGTTTTCTAACCGAGTGACTCTGTTCTGTTTTGTAATTCAGTTCAAGGGCAGCGGTTTTTACATTCCCTCTATAGGTGATATCTTATGATAAGTGTCTTTTTCTGTGTGACTTATTTGACTTAGAATCGTCGTACCTAAATCCACTCATCATGCTGCTACTAGCCTTATGACGTTGATTTCATGGCTGAGTGATATTCCATTGTACATAAGGACCACAACTTCTTTATCCATTTTTCTCTTTCCTGGGATATTTAAGGTGTAACGAAGTGGAGGTTCTTGTCAACAGAGCAGCCCTAAACTTTGGGGTGCTTGTGTCTTGCTGATTTTTAGTTTTCCCAATTTATACGCCCATGAGTGGAAGTGCCCTATGCTCTCTAAGCTGAGTTTTGTAAATGTTTCAGGACACACCGTACACTTCTCCAGAGTGGCTGTTGGCAATTTACATTCCGCCCATCAGCGTAGCAAGGCTCCCGTTTCTCCGTGGCCTGTCCTGCATTTCTGGTTTTGACACTTTATTCAGCATGGCCCTTTTGACCGATGGGAAGCGAGACTTCTTTGTAGCGCTGATTTGCCTTTCCAGGTTGCTTGGTTGGCCAAACAGGGCGTATGCGTTTTTTCCTGAATATATTCAGGAAAAAACGCATACGCCCTTTTTGGCCAAGGGCATCATTGTCGAGGTTTTGCCGCTTTTCCTGTGCTTTAAAGGCGATTCGAATCTGCCTCCTGAAATCTGTTTCCTGCAATTCTGCCTTGCTTTCAAATCCTCTTTGTTGCCTTCCCTCAATATATTTGTAGACGAGAGTTATCATTTATAAGTCTGCAGGTTTGTGAATTGCAGTGCCCCTGAGCTCCATTTTTCAACTCGCTCTCTTGGGAGCTGGCCGCAAAAGCGCAGGATTGCTTTAGGCCCTATTCTGCTTCCGGGCGGCAGACTGAGCCTGTGGTTAATTCTTCTTCCTGATGGGAAAATAGAGTGACCTGTGCCTGTCCCAACACCTAGAGCTAGTCTCTCAATGGTTCCCCGTCTTCCCGTTCACCCTCAGTTCAAATTGCCACCTGTATGGAACAGGAGGTTAAAGGTGCTGATTCTCCAAGGAGGGAGATTGCTAGTAAAGCGGCTGGAATGGCGAACCCGAGCACAAGGAGACGAGAAATGAGGTGCGTTTTAGAAACCTTTCCCGATCACTCGGTGGACCATCCTCTGGGTTTCTCATGCATGTTTTCGATGTAGGAAGATGCCCTTGAACCTGGAGATTTGGGACCCATGGGATGGGTACCACGCAGTATTACTTTAAAGCGTCTGCGTTTGCTCACCGAACCTCACCAAACCCCTCAGCCCCAAGAGTGTCCACCCTTATGTCTCAATCAGCTGCGGGTCTAGATATGGTCAATCCAGGTGGCATCACAGCGCCTGAACGAATTTTGTAAGAATTTCTCTCCCTTTCACTGTCTTTGTTTCACGGGTTTTTAAAATTAATTGAGTTTTATAATGGGGTTTAGCTGCTTTTCACTGCTGTGTTTATGCAGCTTTACACCCACTTGACTCACTTACAGAGAGATATCAATACATAGGTTTTAAGATTCTTACTAGTCAGATATACTCTTGGGCGGTGAATAGGGGGTGTTGAGTCCAGTTCCCTGAGCAAGGAGTAGGTCTTGTCTATTACGTATTGGGTTTATGGAACGGTATCTGAGCTAATTTGAAACCCTTGTTTTATGCATCACCCCACCTCACCTTTGCCGTTAGGCAGCCATAGTGTGTTTTCTAACCGTATGACTCTGTTCTGTTTTGTAATTCAGTTCAAGGGCAGCGGTTTTTACATTCCCTCTATTGGTGATATCTTATGATAAGTGTCTTTTTCTGTGTGACTTATTTGACTTAGAATCGTCGTACCTAAATCCACTCATCATGCTGCTACTAGCCTTATGACGTTGATTTCATGGCTGAGTGATATTCCATTGTACATAAGGACCACAACTTCTTTATCCATTTTTCTCTTTCCTGGGATATTTAAGGTGTAACGAAGTGGAGGTTCTTGTCAACAGAGCAGCCCTAAACTTTGGGGTGCTTGTGTCTTGCTGATTTTTAGTTTTCCCAATTTATACGCCCATGAGTGGAAGTGCCCTATGCTCTCTAAGCTGAGTTTTGTAAATGTTTCAGGACACACCGTACACTTCTCCAGAGTGGCTGTTGGCAATTTACATCCCGCCCATCAGCGTAGCAAGGCTCCCGTTTCTCCGTGGCCTGTCCTGCATTTCTGGTTTTGACACTTTATTCAGCATGGCCCTTTTGACCGATGGGAAGCGAGACTTCTTTGTAGCGCTGATTTGCCTTTCCAGGTTGCTTGGTTGGCCAAAAAGGGCGTATGCGTTTTTTCCTGAATATATTCAGGAAAAAACGCATACGCCCTTTTTGGCCAAGGGCATCATTGTCGAGGTTTTGCCGCTTTTCCTGTGCTTTAAAGGCGATTCGAATCTGCCTCCTGAAATCTGTTTCCTGCAATTCTGCCTTGCTTTCAAATCCTCTTTGTTGCCTTCCCTCAATATATTTGTAGACGAGAGTTATCATTTATAAGTCTGCAGGTTTGTGAATTGCAGTGCCCCTGAGCTCCATTTTTCAACTCGCTCTCTTGGGAGCTGGCCGCAAAAGCGCAGGATTGCTTTAGGCCCTATTCTGCTTCCGGGCGGCAGACTGAGCCTGTGGTTAATTCTTCTTCCTGATGGGAAAATAGAGTGACCTGTGCCTGTCCCAACACCTAGAGCTAGTCTCTCATTGGTTCCCCCTCTTCCCGTTCAGCCTCAGGACAAATTGCAACCTGTATGGAACAGGAGGTTAAAGGTGCTGATTCTCCAAGGAGGGAGATTGCTAGTAAAGCGGCTGGAATGGCGAAACCGAGCACAAGGAGATGAGAAATGAGGTGCGTTTTAGAAACCTTTCCCGTTCACTCGGTGGACCGTCTTCTGGGTTTCTCATGCATGTTTTCGATGTAGGAAGATGCCCTTGAACCTGGAGATTTGGGACCCATGGGATGGGTACCACGCAGTATTACTTTAAAGCGTCTGCGTTTGCTCACCCAACCTCACCAAACCTCTCAGCCCCAAGAGTGTCCACCCTTAAGTCTCAATCAGCTGCGGGTCTAGATATGGTCAATCCAGGTGGCATCACAGCCCCTGAACGAATTTTGTAAGAATTTCTCTCCCTTTCACTGTCTTTGTTTCACGGGTTTTTAAAATTAATTGAGTTTTATAATGGGGTTTAGCTGCTTTTCACTGCTGTGTTTATGCAGCTTTACACCCACTTGACTCACTTACAGAGAGATATCAATACATAGGTTTTAAGATTCTTACTAGTCAGATATACTCTTGGACGGTGAATAGGGGGTGTTGAGTCCAGTTCCCTGAGCAAGGAATAGGTCTTGTCTATTACGTATTGGGTTTATGGAACGGTATCTGAGCTAATTTGAAACCCTTGTTTTATGCATCACCCCACCTCACCTTTCCCGTTAGGCAGCCATAGTGTGTTTTCTAACCGTGTGACTCTGTTCTGTTTTGTAATTCAGTTCAAGGGCAGCGGTTTTTACATTCCCTCTATAGGTGATATCTTATGATAAGTGTCTTTTTCTGTGTGACTTATTTGACTTAGAATCTTCGTAACTAAATCCACTCATCATGCTGCTACTAGCCTTATGACGTTGATTTCATGGCTGAGTGATATTCCATTGTACATAAGGACCACAACTTCTTTATCCATTTTTCTCTTTCCTGGGATATTTAAGGTGTAACGAAGTGGAGGTTCTTGTCAACAGAGCAGCCCTAAACTTTGGGGTGCTTGTGTCTTGCTGATTTTTAGTTTTCCCAATTTATACGCCCATGAGTGGAAGTGCCCTATGCTCTCTAAGCTGAGTTTTGTAAATGTTTCAGGACACACCGTACACTTCTCCAGAGTGGCTGTTGGCAATTTACATCCCGCCCATCAGCGTAGCAAGGCTCCCGTTTCTCCGTGGCCTGTCCTGCATTTCTGGTTTTGACCCTTTATTCAGCATGGCCCTTTTGACCGATGGGAAGCGAGACTTCTTTGTAGCGCTGATTTGCCTTTCCAGGTTGCTTGGTTGGCCAAAAAGGGCGTATGCGTTTTTTCCTGAATATATTCAGGAAAAAACGCATACGCCCTTTTTGGCCAAAGGCATCATTGTCGAGGTTTTGCCGCTTTTCCTGTGCTTTAAAGGCGATTCGAATCTGCCTCCTGAAATCTGTTTCCTGCAATTCTGCCTTGCTTTCAAATCCTCTTTGTTGCCTTCCCTCAATATATTTGTAGACGAGAGTTATCATTTATAAGTCTGCAGGTTTGTGAATTGCAGTGCCCCTGAGCTCCATTTTTCAACTCGCTCTCTTGGGAGCTGGCCGCAAAAGCGCAGGATTGCTTTAGGCCCTATTCTGCTTCCGGGCGGCAGACTGAGCCTGTGGTTAATTCTTCTTCCTGATGGGAAAATAGAGTGACCTGTGCCTGTCCCAACACCTAGAGCTAGTCTCTCATTGGTTCCCCGTCTTCCGGTTCACCCTCAGGACAAATTGCCACCTGTATGGAACAGGAGGTTAAAGGTGCTGATTCTCCAAGGAGGGAGATTGCTAGTAAAGCGGCTGGAATGGCGAACCCGAGCACAAGGAGACGAGAAATGAGGTGCGTTTTAGAAACCTTTCCCGATCACTCGGTGGACCATCTTCTGGGTTTCTCATGCATGTTTTCGATGTAGGAAGATGCCCTTGAACCTGGAGATTTGGGACCCATGGGATGGGTACCACGCAGTATTACTTTAAAGCGTCTGCGTTTGCTCACCGAACCTCACCAAACCCCTCAGCCCCAAGAGTGTCCACCCTTATGTCTCAATCAGCTGCGGGTCTAGATATGGTCAATCCAGGTGGCATCACAGCGCCTGAACGAATTTTGTAAGAATTTCTCTCCCTTTCACTGTCTTTGTTTCACGGGTTTTTAAAATTAATTGAGTTTTATAATGGGGTTTAGCTGCTTTTCACTGCTGTGTTTATGCAGCTTTACACCCACTTGACTCACTTACAGAGAGATATCAATACATAGGTTTTAAGATTCTTACTAGTCAGATATACTCTTGGGCGGTGAATAGGGGGTGTTGAGTCCAGTTCCCTGAGCAAGGAGTAGGTCTTGTCTATTACGTATTGGGTTTATGGAACGGTATCTGAGCTAATTTGAAACCCTTGTTTTATGCATCACCCCACCTCACCTTTGCCGTTAGGCAGCCATAGTGTGTTTTCTAACCGTGTGACTCTGTTCTGTTTTGTAATTCAGTTCAAGGGCAGCGGTTTTTACATTCCCTCTATAGGTGATATCTTATGATAAGTGTCTTTTTCTGTGTGACTTATTTGACTTAGAATCGTCGTACCTAAATCCACTCATCATGCTGCTACTAGCCTTATGACGTTGATTTCATGGCTGAGTGATATTCCATTGTACATAAGGACCACAACTTCTTTATCCATTTTTCTCTTTCCTGGGATATTTAAGGTGTAACGAAGTGGAGGTTCTTGTCAACAGAGCAGCCCTAAACTTTGGGGTGCTTGTGTCTTGCTGATTTTTAGTTTTCCCAATTTATACGCCCATGAGTGGAAGTGCCCTATGCTCTCTAAGCTGAGTTTTGTAAATGTTTCAGGACACACCGTACACTTCTCCAGAGTGGCTGTTGGCAATTTACATCCCGCCCATCAGCGTAGCAAGGCTCCCGTTTCTCCGTGGCCTGTCCTGCATTTCTGGTTTTGACACTTTATTCAGCATGGCCCTTTTGACCGATGGGAAGCGAGACTTCTTTGTAGCGCTGATTTGCCTTTCCAGGTTGCTTGGTTGGCCAAACAGGGCGTATGCGTTTTTTCCTGAATATATTCAGGAAAAAACGCATACGCCCTTTTTGGCCAAGGGCATCATTGTCGAGGTTTTGCCGCTTTTCCTGTGCTTTAAAGGCGATTCGAATCTGCCTCCTGAAATCTGTTTCCTGCAATTCTGCCTTGCTTTCAAATCCTCTTTGTTGCCTTCCCTCAATATATTTGTAGACGAGAGTTATCATTTATAAGTCTGCAGGTTTGTGAATTGCAGTGCCCCTGAGCTCCATTTTTCAACTCGCTCTCTTGGGAGCTGGCCGCAAAAGCGCAGGATTGCTTTAGGCCCTATTCTGCTTCCGGGCGGCAGACTGAGCCTGTGGTTAATTCTTCTTCCTGATGGGAAAATAGAGTGACCTGTGCCTGTCCCAACACCTAGAGCTAGTCTCTCATTGGTTCCCCCTCTTCCCGTTCACCCTCAGTTCAAATTGCCACCTGTATGGAACAGGAGGTTAAAGGTGCTGATTCTCCAAGGAGGGAGATTGCTAGTAAAGCGGCTGGAATGGCGAACCCGAGCACAAGGAGACGAGAAATGAGGTGCGTTTTAGAAACCTTTCCCGATCACTCGGTGGACCATCCTCTGGGTTTCTCATGCATGTTTTCGATGTAGGAAGATGCCCTTGAACCTGGAGATTTGGGACCCATGGGATGGGTACCACGCAGTATTACTTTAAAGCGTCTGCGTTTGCTCACCGAACCTCACCAAACCCCTCAGCCCCAAGAGTGTCCACCCTTATGTCTCAATCAGCTGCGGGTCTAGATATGGTCAATCCAGGTGGCATCACAGCGCCTGAACGAATTTTGTAAGAATTTCTCTCCCTTTCACTGTCTTTGTTTCACGGGTTTTTAAAATTAATTGAGTTTTATAATGGGGTTTAGCTGCTTTTCACTGCTGTGTTTATGCAGCTTTACACCCACTTGACTCACTTACAGAGAGATATCAATACATAGGTTTTAAGATTCTTACTAGTCAGATATACTCTTGGGCGGTGAATAGGGGGTGTTGAGTCCAGTTCCCTGAGCAAGGAGTAGGTCTTGTCTATTACGTATTGGGTTCATGGAACGGTATCTGAGCTAATTTGAAACCCTTGTTTTATGCATCACCCCACCTCACCTTTCCCGTTAGGCAGCCATAGTGTGTTTTCTAACCGAGTGACTCTGTTCTGTTTTGTAATTCAGTTCAAGGGCAGCGGTTTTTACATTCCCTCTATAGGTGATATCTTATGATAAGTGTCTTTTTCTGTGTGACTTATTTGACTTAGAATCGTCGTACCTAAATCCACTCATCATGCTGCTACTAGCCTTATGACGTTGATTTCATGGCTGAGTGATATTCCATTGTACATAAGGACCACAACTTCTTTATCCATTTTTATCTTTCCTGGGATATTTAAGGTGTAACGAAGTGGAGGTTCTTGTCAACAGAGCAGCCCTAAACTTTGGGGTGCTTGTGTCTTGCTGATTTTTAGTTTTCCCAATTTATACGCCCATGAGTGGAAGTGCCCTATGCTCTCTAAGCTGAGTTTTGTAAATGTTTCAGGACACACCGTACACTTCTCCAGAGTGGCTGTTGGCAATTTACATCCCGCCCATCAGCGTAGCAAGGCTCCCGTTTCTCCGTGGCCTGTCCTGCATTTCTGGTTTTGACACTTTATTCAGCATGGCCCTTTTGACCGATGGGAAGCGAGACTTCTTTGTAGCGCTGATTTGCCTTTCCAGGTTGCTTGGTTGGCCAAACAGGGCGTATGCGTTTTTTCCTGAATATATTCAGGAAAAAACGCATACGCCCTTTTTGGCCAAGGGCATCATTGTCGAGGTTTTGCCGCTTTTCCTGTGCTTTAAAGGCGATTCGAATCTGCCTCCTGAAATCTGTTTCCTGCAATTCTGCCTTGCTTTCAAATCCTCTTTGTTGCCTTCCCTCAATATATTTGTAGACGAGAGTTATCATTTATAAGTCTGCAGGTTTGTGAATTGCAGTGCCCCTGAGCTCCATTTTTCAACTCGCTCTCTTGGGAGCTGGCCGCAAAAGCGCAGGATTGCTTTAGGCCCTATTCTGCTTCCGGGCGGCAGACTGAGCCTGTGGTTAATTCTTCTTCCTGATGGGAAAATAGAGTGACCTGTGCCTGTCCCAACACCTAGAGCTAGTCTCTCATTGGTTCCCCCTCTTCCCGTTCACCCTCAGTTCAAATTGCCACCTGTATGGAACAGGAGGTTAAAGGTGCTGATTCTCCAAGGAGGGAGATTGCTAGTAAAGCGGCTGGAATGGCGAACCCGAGCACAAGGAGACGAGAAATGAGGTGCGTTTTAGAAACCTTTCCCGATCACTCGGTGGACCATCCTCTGGGTTTCTCATGCATGTTTTCGATGTAGGAAGATGCCCTTGAACCTGGAGATTTGGGACCCATGGGATGGGTACCACGCAGTATTACTTTAAAGCGTCTGCGTTTGCTCACCGAACCTCACCAAACCCCTCAGCCCCAAGAGTGTCCACCCTTATGTCTCAATCAGCTGCGGGTCTAGATATGGTCAATCCAGGTGGCATCACAGCGCCTGAACGAATTTTGTAAGAATTTCTCTCCCTTTCACTGTCTTTGTTTCACGGGTTTTTAAAATTAATTGAGTTTTATAATGGGGTTTAGCTGCTTTTCACTGCTGTGTTTATGCAGCTTTACACCCACTTGACTCACTTACAGAGAGATATCAATACATAGGTTTTAAGATTCTTACTAGTCAGATATACTCTTGGGCGGTGAATAGGGGGTGTTGAGTCCAGTTCCCTGAGCAAGGAGTAGGTCTTGTCTATTACGTATTGGGTTTATGGAACGGTATCTGAGCTAATTTGAAACCCTTGTTTTATGCATCACCCCACCTCACCTTTGCCGTTAGGCAGCCATAGTGTGTTTTCTAACCGTATGACTCTGTTCTGTTTTGTAATTCAGTTCAAGGGCAGCGGTTTTTACATTCCCTCTATTGGTGATATCTTATGATAAGTGTCTTTTTCTGTGTGACTTATTTGACTTAGAATCGTCGTACCTAAATCCACTCATCATGCTGCTACTAGCCTTATGACGTTGATTTCATGGCTGAGTGATATTCCATTGTACATAAGGACCACAACTTCTTTATCCATTTTTCTCTTTCCTGGGATATTTAAGGTGTAACGAAGTGGAGGTTCTTGTCAACAGAGCAGCCCTAAACTTTGGGGTGCTTGTGTCTTGCTGATTTTTAGTTTTCCCAATTTATACGCCCATGAGTGGAAGTGCCCTATGCTCTCTAAGCTGAGTTTTGTAAATGTTTCAGGACACACCGTACACTTCTCCAGAGTGGCTGTTGGCAATTTACATCCCGCCCATCAGCGTAGCAAGGCTCCCGTTTCTCCGTGGCCTGTCCTGCATTTCTGGTTTTGACCCTTTATTCAGCATGGCCCTTTTGACCGATGGGAAGCGAGACTTCTTTGTAGCGCTGATTTGCCTTTCCAGGTTGCTTGGTTGGCCAAAAAGGGCGTATGCGTTTTTTCCTGAATATATTCAGGAAAAAACGCATACGCCCTTTTTGGCCAAGGGCATCATTGTCGAGGTTTTGCCGCTTTTCCTGTGCTTTAAAGGCGATTCGAATCTGCCTCCTGAAATCTGTTTCCTGCAATTCTGCCTTGCTTTCAAATCCTCTTTGTTGCCTTCCCTCAATATATTTGTAGACGAGAGTTATCATTTATAAGTCTGCAGGTTTGTTAATTGCAGTGCCCCTGAGCTCAATTTTTCAACTCGCTCTCTTGGGAGCTGGCCGCAAAAGCGCAGGATTGCTTTAGGCCCTATTCTGCTTCCGGGCGGCAGACTGAGCCTGTGGTTAATTCTTCTTCCTGATGGGAAAATAGAGTGACCTGTGCCTGTCCCAACACCTAGAGCTAGTCTCTCATTGGTTCCCCCTCTTCCCGTTCAGCCTCAGGACAAATTGCAACCTGTATGGAACAGGAGGTTAAAGGTGCTGATTCTCCAAGGAGGGAGATTGCTAGTAAAGCGGCTGGAATGGCGAAACCGAGCACAAGGAGATGAGAAATGAGGTGCGTTTTAGAAACCTTTCCCGTTCACTCGGTGGACCGTCTTCTGGGTTTCTCATGCATGTTTTCGATGTAGGAAGATGCCCTTGAACCTGGAGATTTGGGACCCATGGGATGGGTACCACGCAGTATTACTTTAAAGCGTCTGCGTTTGCTCACCCAACCTCACCAAACCTCTCAGCCCCAAGAGTGTCCACCCTTATGTCTCAATCAGCTGCGGGTCTAGATATGGTCAATCCAGGTGGCATCACAGCCCCTGAACGAATTTTGTAAGAATTTCTCTCCCTTTCACTGTCTTTGTTTCACGGGTTTTTAAAATTAATTGAGTTTTATAATGGGGTTTAGCTGCTTTTCACTGCTGTGTTTATGCAGCTTTACACCCACTTGACTCACTTACAGAGAGATATCAATACATAGGTTTTAAGATTCTTACTAGTCAGATATACTCTTGGGCGGTGAATAGGGGGTGTTGAGTCCAGTTCCCTGAGCAAGGAGTAGGTCTTGTCTATTACGTATTGGGTTTATGGAACGGTATCTGAGCTAATTTGAAACCCTTGTTTTATGCATCACCCCACCTCACCTTTGCCGTTAGGCAGCCATAGTGTGTTTTCTAACCGTGTGACTCTGTTCTGTTTTGTAATTCAGTTCAAGGGCAGCGGTTTTTACATTCCCTCTATAGGTGATATCTTATGATAAGTGTCTTTTTCTGTGTGACTTATTTGACTTAGAATCGTCGTACCTAAATCCACTCATCATGCTGCTACTAGCCTTATGACGTTGATTTCATGGCTGAGTGATATTCCATTGTACATAAGGACCACAACTTCTTTATCCATTTTTCTCTTTCCTGGGATATTTAAGGTGTAACGAAGTGGAGGTTCTTGTCAACAGAGCAGCCCTAAACTTTGGGGTGCTTGTGTCTTGCTGATTTTTAGTTTTCCCAATTTATACGCCCATGAGTGGAAGTGCCCTATGCTCTCTAAGCTGAGTTTTGTAAATGTTTCAGGACACACCGTACACTTCTCCAGAGTGGCTGTTGGCAATTTACATCCCGCCCATCAGCGTAGCAAGGCTCCCGTTTCTCCGTGGCCTGTCCTGCATTTCTGGTTTTGACACTTTATTCAGCATGGCCCTTTTGACCGATGGGAAGCGAGACTTCTTTGTAGCGCTGATTTGCCTTTCCAGGTTGCTTGGTTGGCCAAACAGGGCGTATGCGTTTTTTCCTGAATATATTCAGGAAAAAACGCATACGCCCTTTTTGGCCAAGGGCATCATTGTCGAGGTTTTGCCGCTTTTCCTGTGCTTTAAAGGCGATTCGAATCTGCCTCCTGAAATCTGTTTCCTGCAATTCTGCCTTGCTTTCAAATCCTCTTTGTTGCCTTCCCTCAATATATTTGTAGACGAGAGTTATCATTTATAAGTCTGCAGGTTTGTGAATTGCAGTGCCCCTGAGCTCCATTTTTCAACTCGCTCTCTTGGGAGCTGGCCGCAAAAGCGCAGGATTGCTTTAGGCCCTATTCTGCTTCCGGGCGGCAGACTGAGCCTGTGGTTAATTCTTCTTCCTGATGGGAAAATAGAGTGACCTGTGCCTGTCCCAACACCTAGAGCTAGTCTCTCATTGGTTCCCCCTCTTCCCGTTCACCCTCAGTTCAAATTGCCACCTGTATGGAACAGGAGGTTAAAGGTGCTGATTCTCCAAGGAGGGAGATTGCTAGTAAAGCGGCTGGAATGGCGAACCCGAGCACAAGGAGACGAGAAATGAGGTGCGTTTTAGAAACCTTTCCCGATCACTCGGTGGACCATCCTCTGGGTTTCTCATGCATGTTTTCGATGTAGGAAGATGCCCTTGAACCTGGAGATTTGGGACCCATGGGATGGGTACCACGCAGTATTACTTTAAAGCGTCTGCGTTTGCTCACCGAACCTCACCAAACCCCTCAGCCCCAAGAGTGTCCACCCTTATGTCTCAATCAGCTGCGGGTCTAGATATGGTCAATCCAGGTGGCATCACAGCGCCTGAACGAATTTTGTAAGAATTTCTCTCCCTTTCACTGTCTTTGTTTCACGGGTTTTTAAAATTAATTGAGTTTTATAATGGGGTTTAGCTGCTTTTCACTGCTGTGTTTATGCAGCTTTACACCCACTTGACTCACTTACAGAGAGATATCAATACATAGGTTTTAAGATTCTTACTAGTCAGATATACTCTTGGGCGGTGAATAGGGGGTGTTGAGTCCAGTTCCCTGAGCAAGGAGTAGGTCTTGTCTATTACGTATTGGGTTTATGGAACGGTATCTGAGCTAATTTGAAACCCTTGTTTTATGCATCACCCCACCTCACCTTTGCCGTTAGGCAGCCATAGTGTGTTTTCTAACCGTGTGACTCTGTTCTGTTTTGTAATTCAGTTCAAGGGCAGCGGTTTTTACATTCCCTCTATAGGTGATATCTTATGATAAGTGTCTTTTTCTGTGTGACTTATTTGACTTAGAATCGTCGTACCTAAATCCACTCATCATGCTGCTACTAGCCTTATGACGTTGATTTCATGGCTGAGTGATATTCCATTGTACATAAGGACCACAACTTCTTTATCCATTTTTCTCTTTCCTGGGATATTTAAGGTGTAACGAAGTGGAGGTTCTTGTCAACAGAGCAGCCCTAAACTTTGGGGTGCTTGTGTCTTGCTGATTTTTAGTTTTCCCAATTTATACGCCCATGAGTGGAAGTGCCCTATGCTCTCTAAGCTGAGTTTTGTAAATGTTTCAGGACACACCGTACACTTCTCCAGAGTGGCTGTTGGCAATTTACATCCCGCCCATCAGCGTAGCAAGGCTCCCGTTTCTCCGTGGCCTGTCCTGCATTTCTGGTTTTGACACTTTATTCAGCATGGCCCTTTTGACCGATGGGAAGCGAGACTTCTTTGTAGCGCTGATTTGCCTTTCCAGGTTGCTTGGTTGGCCAAACAGGGCGTATGCGTTTTTTCCTGAATATATTCAGGAAAAAACGCATACGCCCTTTTTGGCCAAGGGCATCATTGTCGAGGTTTTGCCGCTTTTCCTGTGCTTTAAAGGCGATTCGAATCTGCCTCCTGAAATCTGTTTCCTGCAATTCTGCCTTGCTTTCAAATCCTCTTTGTTGCCTTCCCTCAATATATTTGTAGACGAGAGTTATCATTTATAAGTCTGCAGGTTTGTGAATTGCAGTGCCCCTGAGCTCCATTTTTCAACTCGCTCTCTTGGGAGCTGGCCGCAAAAGCGCAGGATTGCTTTAGGCCCTATTCTGCTTCCGGGCGGCAGACTGAGCCTGTGGTTAATTCTTCTTCCTGATGGGAAAATAGAGTGACCTGTGCCTGTCCCAACACCTAGAGCTAGTCTCTCATTGGTTCCCCCTCTTCCCGTTCACCCTCAGTTCAAATTGCCACCTGTATGGAACAGGAGGTTAAAGGTGCTGATTCTCCAAGGAGGGAGATTGCTAGTAAAGCGGCTGGAATGGCGAACCCGAGCACAAGGAGACGAGAAATGAGGTGCGTTTTAGAAACCTTTCCCGATCACTCGGTGGACCATCCTCTGGGTTTCTCATGCATGTTTTCGATGTAGGAAGATGCCCTTGAACCTGGAGATTTGGGACCCATGGGATGGGTACCACGCAGTATTACTTTAAAGCGTCTGCGTTTGCTCACCGAACCTCACCAAACCCCTCAGCCCCAAGAGTGTCCACCCTTATGTCTCAATCAGCTGCGGGTCTAGATATGGTCAATCCAGGTGGCATCACAGCGCCTGAACGAATTTTGTAAGAATTTCTCTCCCTTTCACTGTCTTTGTTTCACGGGTTTTTAAAATTAATTGAGTTTTATAATGGGGTTTAGCTGCTTTTCACTGCTGTGTTTATGCAGCTTTACACCCACTTGACTCACTTACAGAGAGATATCAATACATAGGTTTTAAGATTCTTACTAGTCAGATATACTCTTGGGCGGTGAATAGGGGGTGTTGAGTCCAGTTCCCTGAGCAAGGAGTAGGTCTTGTCTATTACGTATTGGGTTTATGGAACGGTATCTGAGCTAATTTGAAACCCTTGTTTTATGCATCACCCCACCTCACCTTTGCCGTTAGGCAGCCATAGTGTGTTTTCTAACCGTGTGACTCTGTTCTGTTTTGTAATTCAGTTCAAGGGCAGCGGTTTTTACATTCCCTCTATAGGTGATATCTTATGATAAGTGTCTTTTTCTGTGTGACTTATTTGACTTAGAATCGTCGTACCTAAATCCACTCATCATGCTGCTACTAGCCTTATGACGTTGATTTCATGGCTGAGTGATATTCCATTGTACATAAGGACCACAACTTCTTTATCCATTTTTCTCTTTCCTGGGATATTTAAGGTGTAACGAAGTGGAGGTTCTTGTCAACAGAGCAGCCCTAAACTTTGGGGTGCTTGTGTCTTGCTGATTTTTAGTTTTCCCAATTTATACGCCCATGAGTGGAAGTGCCCTATGCTCTCTAAGCTGAGTTTTGTAAATGTTTCAGGACACACTGTACACTTCTCCAGAGTGGCTGTTGGCAATTTACATCCCGCCCATCAGCGTAGCAAGGCTCCCGTTTCTCCGTGGCCTGTCCTGCATTTCTGGTTTTGACACTTTATTCAGCATGGCCCTTTTGACCGATGGGAAGCGAGACTTCTTTGTAGCGCTGATTTGCCTTTCCAGGTTGCTTGGTTGGCCAAAAAGGGCGTTTGCGTTTTTTCCTGAATATATTCAGGAAAAAACGCATACGCCCTTTTTGGCCAAGGGCATCATTGTCAAGGTTTTGCCGCTTTTCCTGTGCTTTAAAGGCGATTCGAATCTGCCTCCTGAAATCTGTTTCCTGCAATTCTGCCTTGCTTTCAAATCCTCTTTGTTGCCTTCCCTCAATATATTTGTAGACGAGAGTTATCATTTATAAGTCTGCAGGTTTGTGAATTGCAGTGCCCCTGAGCTCCATTTTTCAACTCGCTCTCTTGGGAGCTGGCCGCAAAAGCGCAGGATTGCTTTAGGCCCTATTCTGCTTCCGGGCGGCAGACTGAGCCTGTGGTTAATTCTTCTTCCTGATGGGAAAATAGAGTGACCTGTGCCTGTCCCAACACCTAGAGCTAGTCTCTCATTGGTTCCCCCTCTTCCCGTTCAGCCTCAGGACAAATTGCAACCTGTATGGAACAGGAGGTTAAAGGTGCTGATTCTCCAAGGAGGAAGATTGCTAGTAAAGCGGCTGTAATGGCGAACCCGAGCACAAGGAGATGAGAAATGAGGTGCGTTTTAGAAACCTTTCCCGTTCACTCGGTGGACCATCCTCTGGGTTTCTCATGCATGTTTTCGATGTAGGAAGATGCCCTTGAACCTGGAGATTTGGGACCCATGGGATGGGTACCACGCAGTATTACTTTAAAGCGTCTGCGTTTGCTCACCCAACCTCACCAAACCCCTCAGCCCCAAGAGTGTCCACCCTTATGTCTCAATCAGCTGCGGGTCTAGATATGGTCAATCCAGGTGGCATCACAGCCCCTGAACGAATTTTGTAAGAATTTCTCTCCCTTTCACTGTCTTTGTTTCACGGGTTTTTAAAATTAATTGAGTTTTATAATGGGGTTTAGCTGCTTTTCACTGCTGTGTTTATGCAGCTTTACACCCACTTGACTCACTTACAGAGAGATATCAATACATAGGTTTTAAGATTCTTACTAGTCAGATATACTCTTGGGCGGTGAATAGGGGGTGTTGAGTCCAGTTCCCTGAGCAAGGAGTAGGTCTTGTCTATTACGTATTGGGTTTATGGAACGGTATCTGAGCTAATTTGAAACCCTTGTTTTATGCATCACCCCACCTCACCTTTGCCGTTAGGCAGCCATAGTGTGTTTTCTAACCGTGTGACTCTGTTCTGTTTTGTAATTCAGTTCAAGGGCAGCGGTTTTTACATTCCCTCTATAGGTGATATCTTATGATAAGTGTCTTTTTCTGTGTGACTTATTTGACTTAGAATCGTCGTACCTAAATCCACTCATCATGCTGCTACTAGCCTTATGACGTTGATTTCATGGCTGAGTGATATTCCATTGTACATAAGGACCACAACTTCTTTATCCATTTTTCTCTTTCCTGGGATATTTAAGGTGTAACGAAGTGGAGGTTCTTGTCAACAGAGCAGCCCTAAACTTTGGGGTGCTTGTGTCTTGCTGATTTTTAGTTTTCCCAATTTATACGCCCATGAGTGGAAGTGCCCTATGCTCTCTAAGCTGAGTTTTGTAAATGTTTCAGGACACACCGTACACTTCTCCAGAGTGGCTGTTGGCAATTTACATCCCGCCCATCAGCGTAGCAAGGCTCCCGTTTCTCCGTGGCCTGTCCTGCATTTCTGGTTTTGACACTTTATTCAGCATGGCCCTTTTGACCGATGGGAAGCGAGACTTCTTTGTAGCGCTGATTTGCCTTTCCAGGTTGCTTGGTTGGCCAAACAGGGCGTATGCGTTTTTTCCTGAATATATTCAGGAAAAAACGCATACGCCCTTTTTGGCCAAGGGCATCATTGTCGAGGTTTTGCCGCTTTTCCTGTGCTTTAAAGGCGATTCGAATCTGCCTCCTGAAATCTGTTTCCTGCAATTCTGCCTTGCTTTCAAATCCTCTTTGTTGCCTTCCCTCAATATATTTGTAGACGAGAGTTATCATTTATAAGTCTGCAGGTTTGTGAATTGCAGTGCCCCTGAGCTCCATTTTTCAACTCGCTCTCTTAGGAGCTGGCCGCAAAAGCGCAGGATTGCTTTAGGCCCTATTCTGCTTCCGAGCGGCAGACTGAGCCTGTGGTTAATTCTTCTTCCTGATGGGAAAATAGAGTGACCTGTGCCTGTCCCAACACCTAGAGCTAGTCTCTCATTGGTTCCCCCTCTTCCCGTTCACCCTCAGTTCAAATTGCCACCTGTATGGAACAGGAGGTTAAAGGTGCTGATTCTCCAAGGAGGGAGATTGCTAGTAAAGCGGCTGGAATGGCGAACCCGAGCACAAGGAGACGAGAAATGAGGTGCGTTTTAGAAACCTTTCCCGATCACTCGGTGGACCATCCTCTGGGTTTCTCATGCATGTTTTCGATGTAGGAAGATGCCCTTGAACCTGGAGATTTGGGACCCATGGGATGGGTACCACGCAGTATTACTTTAAAGCGTCTGCGTTTGCTCACCGAACCTCACCAAACCCCTCAGCCCCAAGAGTGTCCACCCTTATGTCTCAATCAGCTGCGGGTCTAGATATGGTCAATCCAGGTGGCATCACAGCGCCTGAACGAATTTTGTAAGAATTTCTCTCCCTTTCACTGTCTTTGTTTCACGGGTTTTTAAAATTAATTGAGTTTTATAATGGGGTTTAGCTGCTTTTCACTGCTGTGTTTATGCAGCTTTACACCCACTTGACTCACTTACAGAGAGATATCAATACATAGGTTTTAAGATTCTTACTAGTCAGATATACTCTTGGGCGGTGAATAGGGGGTGTTGAGTCCAGTTCCCTGAGCAAGGAGTAGGTCTTGTCTATTACGTATTGGGTTTATGGAACGGTATCTGAGCTAATTTGAAACCCTTGTTTTATGCATCACCCCACCTCACCTTTGCCGTTAGGCAGCCATAGTGTGTTTTCTAACCGTGTGACTCTGTTCTGTTTTGTAATTCAGTTCAAGGGCAGCGGTTTTTACATTCCCTCTATAGGTGATATCTTATGATAAGTGTCTTTTTCTGTGTGACTTATTTGACTTAGAATCGTCGTACCTAAATCCACTCATCATGCTGCTACTAGCCTTATGACGTTGATTTCATGGCTGAGTGATATTCCATTGTACATAAGGACCACAACTTCTTTATCCATTTTTCTCTTTCCTGGGATATTTAAGGTGTAACGAAGTGGAGGTTCTTGTCAACAGAGCAGCCCTAAACTTTGGGGTGCTTGTGTCTTGCTGATTTTTAGTTTTCCCAATTTATACGCCCATGAGTGGAAGTGCCCTATGCTCTCTAAGCTGAGTTTTGTAAATGTTTCAGGACACACCGTACACTTCTCCAGAGTGGCTGTTGGCAATTTACATCCCGCCCATCAGCGTAGCAAGGCTCCCGTTTCTCCGTGGCCTGTCCTGCATTTCTGGTTTTGACCCTTTATTCAGCATGGCCCTTTTGACCGATGGGAAGCGAGACTTCTTTGTAGCGCTGATTTGCCTTTCCAGGTTGCTTGGTTGGCCAAACAGGGCGTATGCGTTTTTTCCTGAATATATTCAGGAAAAAACGCATACGCCCTTTTTGGCCAAGGGCATCATTGTCGAGGTTTTGCCGCTTTTCCTGTGCTTTAAAGGCGATTCGAATCTGCCTCCTGAAATCTGTTTCCTGCAATTCTGCCTTGCTTTCAAATCCTCTTTGTTGCCTTCCCTCAATATATTTGTAGACGAGAGTTATCATTTATAAGTCTGCAGGTTTGTGAATTGCAGTGCCCCTGAGCTCCATTTTTCAACTCGCTCTCTTGGGAGCTGGCCGCAAAACCGCAGGATTGCTTTAGGCCCTATTCTGCTTCCGGGCGGCAGACTGAGCCTGTGGTTAATTCTTCTTCCTGATGGGAAAATAGAGTGACCTGTGCCTGTCCCAACACCTAGAGCTAGTCTCTCATTGGTTCCCCCTCTTCCCGTTCACCCTCAGTTCAAATTGCAACCTGTATGGAACAGGAGGTTAAAGGTGCTGATTCTCCAAGGAGGGAGATTGCTAGTAAAGCGGCTGGAATGGCGAACCCGAGCACAAGGAGATGAGAAATGAGGTGCGTTTTAGAAACCTTTCCCGATCATTCGGTGGACCATCCTCTGGGTTTCTCATGCATGTTTTCGATGTAGGAAGATGCCCTTGAACCTGGAGATTTGGGACCCATGGGATGGGTACCACGCAGTATTACTTTAAAGCGTCTGCGTTTGCTCACCGAACCTCACCAAACCCCTCAGCCCCAAGAGTGTCCACCCTTATGTCTCAATCAGCTGCGGGTCTAGATATGGTCAATCCAGGTGGCATCACAGCGCCTGAACGAATTTTGTAAGAATTTCTCTCCCTTTCACTGTCTTTGTTTCACGGGTTTTTAAAATTAATTGAGTTTTATAATGGGGTTTAGCTGCTTTTCACTGCTGTGTTTATGCAGCTTTACACCCACTTGACTCACTTACAGAGAGATATCAATACATAGGTTTTAAGATTCTTACTAGTCAGATATACTCTTGGGCGGTGAATAGGGGGTGTTGAGTCCAGTTCCCTGAGCAAGGAGTAGGTCTTGTCTATTACGTATTGGGTTCATGGAACGGTATCTGAGCTAATTTGAAACCCTTGTTTTATGCATCACCCCACCTCACCTTTCCCGTTAGGCAGCCATAGTGTGTTTTCTAACCGAGTGACTCTGTTCTGTTTTGTAATTCAGTTCAAGGGCAGCGGTTTTTACATTCCCTCTATAGGTGATATCTTATGATAAGTGTCTTTTTCTGTGTGACTTATTTGACTTAGAATCGTCGTACCTAAATCCACTCATCATGCTGCTACTAGCCTTATGACGTTGATTTCATGGCTGAGTGATATTCCATTGTACATAAGGACCACAACTTCTTTATCCATTTTTCTCTTTCCTGGGATATTTAAGGTGTAACGAAGTGGAGGTTCTTGTCAACAGAGCAGCCCTAAACTTTGGGGTGCTTGTGTCTTGCTGATTTTTAGTTTTCCCAATTTATACGCCCATGAGTGGAAGTGCCCTATGCTCTCTAAGCTGAGTTTTGTAAATGTTTCAGGACACACCGTACACTTCTCCAGAGTGGCTGTTGGCAATTTACATCCCGCCCATCAGCGTAGCAAGGCTCCCGTTTCTCCGTGGCCTGTCCTGCATTTCTGGTTTTGACCCTTTATTCAGCATGGCCCTTTTGACCGATGGGAAGCGAGACTTCTTTGTAGCGCTGATTTGCCTTTCCAGGTTGCTTGGTTGGCCAAACAGGGCGTATGCGTTTTTTCCTGAATATATTCAGGAAAAAACGCATACGCCCTTTTTGGCCAAGGGCATCATTGTCGAGGTTTTGCCGCTTTTCCTGTGCTTTAAAGGCGATTCGAATCTGCCTCCTGAAATCTGTTTCCTGCAATTCTGCCTTGCTTTCAAATCCTCTTTGTTGCCTTCCCTCAATATATTTGTAGACGAGAGTTATCATTTATAAGTCTGCAGGTTTGTGAATTGCAGTGCCCCTGAGCTCCATTTTTCAACTCGCTCTCTTAGGAGCTGGCCGCAAAAGCGCAGGATTGCTTTAGGCCCTATTCTGCTTCCGAGCGGCAGACTGAGCCTGTGGTTAATTCTTCTTCCTGATGGGAAAATAGAGTGACCTGTGCCTGTCCCAACACCTAGAGCTAGTCTCTCATTGGTTCCCCCTCTTCCCGTTCACCCTCAGTTCAAATTGCCACCTGTATGGAACAGGAGGTTAAAGGTGCTGATTCTCCAAGGAGGGAGATTGCTAGTAAAGCGGCTGGAATGGCGAACCCGAGCACAAGGAGACGAGAAATGAGGTGCGTTTTAGAAACCTTTCCCGATCACTCGGTGGACCATCCTCTGGGTTTCTCATGCATGTTTTCGATGTAGGAAGATGCCCTTGAACCTGGAGATTTGGGACCCATGGGATGGGTACCACGCAGTATTACTTTAAAGCGTCTGCGTTTGCTCACCGAACCTCACCAAACCCCTCAGCCCCAAGAGTGTCCACCCTTATGTCTCAATCAGCTGCGGGTCTAGATATGGTCAATCCAGGTGGCATCACAGCGCCTGAACGAATTTTGTAAGAATTTCTCTCCCTTTCACTGTCTTTGTTTCACGGGTTTTTAAAATTAATTGAGTTTTATAATGGGGTTTAGCTGCTTTTCACTGCTGTGTTTATGCAGCTTTACACCCACTTGACTCACTTACAGAGAGATATCAATACATAGGTTTTAAGATTCTTACTAGTCAGATATACTCTTGGGCGGTGAATAGGGGGTGTTGAGTCCAGTTCCCTGAGCAAGGAGTAGGTCTTGTCTATTACGTATTGGGTTCATGGAACGGTATCTGAGCTAATTTGAAACCCTTGTTTTATGCATCACCCCACCTCACCTTTGCCGTTAGGCAGCCATAGTGTGTTTTCTAACCGTGTGACTCTGTTCTGTTTTGTAATTCAGTTCAAGGGCAGCGGTTTTTACATTCCCTCTATAGGTGATATCTTATGATAAGTGTCTTTTTCTGTGTGACTTATTTGACTTAGAATCGTCGTACCTAAATCCACTCATCATGCTGCTACTAGCCTTATGACGTTGATTTCATGGCTGAGTGATATTCCATTGTACATAAGGACCACAACTTCTTTATCCATTTTTCTCTTTCCTGGGATATTTAAGGTGTAACGAAGTGGAGGTTCTTGTCAACAGAGCAGCCCTAAACTTTGGGGTGCTTGTGTCTTGCTGATTTTTAGTTTTCCCAATTTATACGCCCATGAGTGGAAGTGCCCTATGCTCTCTAAGCTGAGTTTTGTAAATGTTTCAGGACACACCGTACACTTCTCCAGAGTGGCTGTTGGCAATTTACATCCCGCCCATCAGCGTAGCAAGGCTCCCGTTTCTCCGTGGCCTGTCCTGCATTTCTGGTTTTGACCCTTTATTCAGCATGGCCCTTTTGACCGATGGGAAGCGAGACTTCTTTGTAGCGCTGATTTGCCTTTCCAGGTTGCTTGGTTGGCCAAACAGGGCGTATGCGTTTTTTCCTGAATATATTCAGGAAAAAACGCATACGCCCTTTTTGGCCAAGGGCATCATTGTCGAGGTTTTGCCGCTTTTCCTGTGCTTTAAAGGCGATTCGAATCTGCCTCCTGAAATCTGTTTCCTGCAATTCTGCCTTGCTTTCAAATCCTCTTTGTTGCCTTCCCTCAATATATTTGTAGACGAGAGTTATCATTTATAAGTCTGCAGGTTTGTGAATTGCAGTGCCCCTGAGCTCCATTTTTCAACTCGCTCTCTTGGGAGCTGGCCGCAAAAGCGCAGGATTGCTTTAGGCCCTATTCTGCTTCCGGGCGGCAGACTGAGCCTGTGGTTAATTCTTCTTCCTGATGGGAAAATAGAGTGACCTGTGCCTGTCCCAACACCTAGAGCTAGTCTCTCATTGGTTCCCCCTCTTCCCGTTCACCCTCAGTTCAAATTGCAACCTGTATGGAACAGGAGGTTAAAGGTGCTGATTCTCCAAGGAGGGAGATTGCTAGTAAAGCGGCTGGAATGGCGAACCCGAGCACAAGGAGACGAGAAATGAGGTGCGTTTTAGAAACCTTTCCCGATCATTCGGTGGACCATCCTCTGGGTTTCTCATGCATGTTTTCGATGTAGGAAGATGCCCTTGAACCTGGAGATTTGGGACCCATGGGATGGGTACCACGCAGTATTACTTTAAAGCGTCTGCGTTTGCTCACCGAACCTCACCAAACCCCTCAGCCCCAAGAGTGTCCACCCTTATGTCTCAATCAGCTGCGGGTCTAGATATGGTCAATCCAGGTGGCATCACAGCGCCTGAACGAATTTTGTAAGAATTTCTCTCCCTTTCACTGTCTTTGTTTCACGGGTTTTTAAAATTAATTGAGTTTTATAATGGGGTTTAGCTGCTTTTCACTGCTGTGTTTATGCAGCTTTACACCCACTTGACTCACTTACAGAGAGATATCAATACATAGGTTTTAAGATTCTTACTAGTCAGATATACTCTTGGGCGGTGAATAGGGGGTGTTGAGTCCAGTTCCCTGAGCAAGGAGTAGGTCTTGTCTATTACGTATTGGGTTCATGGAACGGTATCTGAGCTAATTTGAAACCCTTGTTTTATGCATCACCCCACCTCACCTTTCCCGTTAGGCAGCCATAGTGTGTTTTCTAACCGAGTGACTCTGTTCTGTTTTGTAATTCAGTTCAAGGGCAGCGGTTTTTACATTCCCTCTATAGGTGATATCTTATGATAAGTGTCTTTTTCTGTGTGACTTATTTGACTTAGAATCGTCGTACCTAAATCCACTCATCATGCTGCTACTAGCCTTATGACGTTGATTTCATGGCTGAGTGATATTCCATTGTACATAAGGACCACAACTTCTTTATCCATTTTTCTCTTTCCTGGGATATTTAAGGTGTAACGAAGTGGAGGTTCTTGTCAACAGAGCAGCCCTAAACTTTGGGGTGCTTGTGTCTTGCTGATTTTTAGTTTTCCCAATTTATACGCCCATGAGTGGAAGTGCCCTATGCTCTCTAAGCTGAGTTTTGTAAATGTTTCAGGACACACCGTACACTTCTCCAGAGTGGCTGTTGGCAATTTACATTCCGCCCATCAGCGTAGCAAGGCTCCCGTTTCTCCGTGGCCTGTCCTGCATTTCTGGTTTTGACACTTTATTCAGCATGGCCCTTTTGACCGATGGGAAGCGAGACTTCTTTGTAGCGCTGATTTGCCTTTCCAGGTTGCTTGGTTGGCCAAACAGGGCGTATGCGTTTTTTCCTGAATATATTCAGGAAAAAACGCATACGCCCTTTTTGGCCAAGGGCATCATTGTCGAGGTTTTGCCGCTTTTCCTGTGCTTTAAAGGCGATTCGAATCTGCCTCCTGAAATCTGTTTCCTGCAATTCTGCCTTGCTTTCAAATCCTCTTTGTTGCCTTCCCTCAATATATTTGTAGACGAGAGTTATCATTTATAAGTCTGCAGGTTTGTGAATTGCAGTGCCCCTGAGCTCCATTTTTCAACTCGCTCTCTTGGGAGCTGGCCGCAAAAGCGCAGGATTGCTTTAGGCCCTATTCTGCTTCCGGGCGGCAGACTGAGCCTGTGGTTAATTCTTCTTCCTGATGGGAAAATAGAGTGACCTGTGCCTGTCCCAACACCTAGAGCTAGTCTCTCAATGGTTCCCCGTCTTCCCGTTCACCCTCAGTTCAAATTGCCACCTGTATGGAACAGGAGGTTAAAGGTGCTGATTCTCCAAGGAGGGAGATTGCTAGTAAAGCGGCTGGAATGGCGAACCCGAGCACAAGGAGACGAGAAATGAGGTGCGTTTTAGAAACCTTTCCCGATCACTCGGTGGACCATCCTCTGGGTTTCTCATGCATGTTTTCGATGTAGGAAGATGCCCTTGAACCTGGAGATTTGGGACCCATGGGATGGGTACCACGCAGTATTACTTTAAAGCGTCTGCGTTTGCTCACCGAACCTCACCAAACCCCTCAGCCCCAAGAGTGTCCACCCTTATGTCTCAATCAGCTGCGGGTCTAGATATGGTCAATCCAGGTGGCA
This sequence comes from Eschrichtius robustus, assembly GCF_028021215.1. Lineage (NCBI taxonomy): Eukaryota > Metazoa > Chordata > Mammalia > Artiodactyla > Eschrichtiidae > Eschrichtius > Eschrichtius robustus. Next base: position 51,001,223 of record NC_090830.1, read on the forward strand.
TCACAGCGCCTGAACGAATTTTGTAAGAATTTCTCTCCCTTTCACTGTCTTTGTTTCACGGGTTTTTAAAATTAATTGAGTTTTATAATGGGGTTTAGCTGCTTTTCACTGCTGTGTTTATGCAGCTTTACACCCACTTGACTCACTTACAGAGAGATATCAATACATAGGTTTTAAGATTCTTACTAGTCAGATATACTCTTGGGCGGTGAATAGGGGGTGTTGAGTCCAGTTCCCTGAGCAAGGAGTAGGTCTTGTCTATTACGTATTGGGTTCATGGAACGGTATCTGAGCTAATTTGAAACCCTTGTTTTATGCATCACCCCACCTCACCTTTGCCGTTAGGCAGCCATAGTGTGTTTTCTAACCGTATGACTCTGTTCTGTTTTGTAATTCAGTTCAAGGGCAGCGGTTTTTACATTCCCTCTATTGGTGATATCCTATGATAAGTGTCTTTTTCTGTGTGACTTATTTGACTTAGAATCGTCGTACCTAAATCCACTCATCATGCTGCTACTAGCCTTATGACGTTGATTTCATGGCTGAGTGATATTCCATTGTACATAAGGACCACAACTTCTTTATCCATTTTTCTCTTTCCTGGGATATTTAAGGTGTAACGAAGTGGAGGTTCTTGTCAACAGAGCAGCCCTAAACTTTGGGGTGCTTGTGTCTTGCTGATTTTTAGTTTTCCCAATTTATACGCCCATGAGTGGAAGTGCCCTATGCTCTCTAAGCTGAGTTTTGTAAATGTTTCAGGACACACCGTACACTTCTCCAGAGTGGCTGTTGGCAATTTACATTCCGCCCATCAGCGTAGCAAGGCTCCCGTTTCTCCGTGGCCTGTCCTGCATTTCTGGTTTTGACACTTTATTCAGCATGGCCCTTTTGACCGATGGGAAGCGAGACTTCTTTGTAGCGCTGATTTGCCTTTCCAGGTTGCTTGGTTGGCCAAAAAGGGCGTTTGCGTTTTTTCCTGAATATATTCAGGAAAAAACGCATACGCCCTTTTTGGCCAAGGGCATCATTGTCAAGGTTTTGCCGCTTTTCCTGTGCTTTAAAGGCGATTCGAATCTGCCTCCTGAAATCTGTTTCCTGCAATTCTGCCTTGCTTTCAAATCCTCTTTGTTGCCTTCCCTCAATATATTTGTAGACGAGAGTTATCATTTATAAGTCTGCAGGTTTGTGAATTGCAGTGCCCCTGAGCTCCATTTTTCAACTCGCTCTCTTGGGAGCTGGCCGCAAAAGCGCAGGATTGCTTTAGGCCCTATTCTGCTTCCGGGCGGCAGACTGAGCCTGTGGTTAATTCTTCTTCCTGATGGGAAAATAGAGTGACCTGTGCCTGTCCCAACACCTAGAGCTAGTCTCTCATTGGTTCCCCCTCTTCCCGTTCAGCCTCAGGACAAATTGCAACCTGTATGGAACAGGAGGTTAAAGGTGCTGATTCTCCAAGGAGGAAGATTGCTAGTAAAGCGGCTGTAATGGCGAACCCGAGCACAAGGAGATGAGAAATGAGGTGCGTTTTAGAAACCTTTCCCGTTCACTCGGTGGACCGTCTTCTGGGTTTCTCATGCATGTTTTCGATGTAGGAAGATGCCCTTGAACCTGGAGATTTGGGACCCATGGGATGGGTACCACGCAGTATTACTTTAAAGCGTCTGCGTTTGCTCACCCAACCTCACCAAACCTCTCAGCCCCAAGAGTGTCCACCCTTATGTCTCAATCAGCTGCGGGTCTAGATATGGTCAATCCAGGTGGCATCACAGCCCCTGAACGAATTTTGTAAGAATTTCTCTCCCTTTCACTGTCTTTGTTTCACGGGTTTTTAAAATTAATTGAGTTTTATAATGGGGTTTAGCTGCTTTTCACTGCTGTGTTTATGCAGCTTTACACCCACTTGACTCACTTACAGAGAGATATCAATACATAGGTTTTAAGATTCTTACTAGTCAGATATACTCTTGGGCGGTGAATAGGGGGTGTTGAGTCCAGTTCCCTGAGCAAGGAGTAGGTCTTGTCTATTACGTATTGGGTTTATGGAACGGTATCTGAGCTAATTTGAAACCCTTGTTTTATGCATCACCCCACCTCACCTTTGCCGTTAGGCAGCCATAGTGTGTTTTCTAACCGTGTGACTCTGTTCTGTTTTGTAATTCAGTTCAAGGGCAGCGGTTTTTACATTCCCTCTATAGGTGATATCTTATGATAAGTGTCTTTTTCTGTGTGACTTATTTGACTTAGAATCGTCGTACCTAAATCCACTCATCATGCTGCTACTAGCCTTATGACGTTGATTTCATGGCTGAGTGATATTCCATTGTACATAAGGACCACAACTTCTTTATCCATTTTTCTCTTTCCTGGGATATTTAAGGTGTAACGAAGTGGAGGTTCTTGTCAACAGAGCAGCCCTAAACTTTGGGGTGCTTGTGTCTTGCTGATTTTTAGTTTTCCCAATTTATACGCCCATGAGTGGAAGTGCCCTATGCTCTCTAAGCTGAGTTTTGTAAATGTTTCAGGACACACCGTACACTTCTCCAGAGTGGCTGTTGGCAATTTACATCCCGCCCATCAGCGTAGCAAGGCTCCCGTTTCTCCGTGGCCTGTCCTGCATTTCTGGATTTGACACTTTATTCAGCATGGCCCTTTTGACCGATGGGAAGCGAGACTTCTTTGTAGCGCTGATTTGCCTTTCCAGGTTGCTTGGTTGGCCAAAAAGGGCGTATGCGTTTTTTCCTGAATATATTCAGGAAAAAACGCATACGCCCTTTTTGGCCAAGGGCATCATTGTCGAGGTTTTGCCGCTTTTCCTGTGCTTTAAAGGCGATTCGAATCTGCCTCCTGAAATCTGTTTCCTGCAATTCTGCCTTGCTTTCAAATCCTCTTTGTTGCCTTCCCTCAATATATTTGTAGACGAGAGTTATCATTTATAAGTCTGCAGGTTTGTGAATTGCAGTGCCCCTGAGCTCCATTTTTCAACTCGCTCTCTTGGGAGCTGGCCGCAAAAGCGCAGGATTGCTTTAGGCCCTATTCTGCTTCCGGGCGGCAGACTGAGCCTGTGGTTAATTCTTCTTCCTGATGGGAAAATAGAGTGACCTGTGCCTGTCCCAACACCTAGAGCTAGTCTCTCATTGGTTCCCTGTCTTCCCGTTCACCCTCAGGACAAATTGCCACCTGTATGGAACAGGAGGTTAAAGGTGCTGATTCTCCAAGGAGGGAGATTGCTAGTAAAGCGGCTGGAATGGCGAACCCGAGCACAAGGAGACGAGAAATGAGGTGCGTTTTAGAAACCTTTCCCGATCACTCGGTGGACCATCCTCTGGGTTTCTCATGCATGTTTTCGATGTAGGAAGATGCCCTTGAACCTGGAGATTTGGGACCCATGGGATGGGTACCACGCAGTATTACTTTAAAGCGTCTGCGTTTGCTCACCGAACCTCACCAAACCCCTCAGCCCCAAGAGTGTCCACCCTTATGTCTCAATCAGCTGCGGGTCTAGATATGGTCAATCCAGGTGGCATCACAGCGCCTGAACGAATTTTGTAAGAATTTCTCTCCCTTTCACTGTCTTTGTTTCACGGGTTTTTAAAATTAATTGAGTTTTATAATGGGGTTTAGCTGCTTTTCACTGCTGTGTTTATGCAGCTTTACACCCACTTGACTCACTTACAGAGAGATATCAATACATAGGTTTTAAGATTCTTACTAGTCAGATATACTCTTGGGCGGTGAATAGGGGGTGTTGAGTCCAGTTCCCTGAGCAAGGAGTAGGTCTTGTCTATTACGTATTGGGTTTATGGAACGGTATCTGAGCTAATTTGAAACCCTTGTTTTATGCATCACCCCACCTCACCTTTGCCGTTAGGCAGCCATAGTGTGTTTTCTAACCGTGTGACTCTGTTCTGTTTTGTAATTCAGTTCAAGGGCAGCGGTTTTTACATTCCCTCTATAGGTGATATCTTATGATAAGTGTCTTTTTCTGTGTGACTTATTTGACTTAGAATCGTCGTACCTAAATCCACTCATCATGCTGCTACTAGCCTTATGACGTTGATTTCATGGCTGAGTGATATTCCATTGTACATAAGGACCACAACTTCTTTATCCATTTTTATCTTTCCTGGGATATTTAAGGTGTAACGAAGTGGAGGTTCTTGTCAACAGAGCAGCCCTAAACTTTGGGGTGCTGGTGTCTTGCTGATTTTTAGTTTTCCCAATTTATACGCCCATGAGTGGAAGTGCCCTATGCTCTCTAAGCTGAGTTTTGTAAATGTTTCAGGACACACCGTACACTTCTCCAGAGTGGCTGTTGGCAATTTACATCCCGCCCATCAGCGTAGCAAGGCTCCCGTTTCTCCGTGGCCTGTCCTGCATTTCTGGTTTTGACCCTTTATTCAGCATGGCCCTTTTGACCGATGGGAAGCGAGACTTCTTTGTAGCGCTGATTTGCCTTTCCAGGTTGCTTGGTTGGCCAAACAGGGCGTATGCGTTTTTTCCTGAATATATTCAGGAAAAAACGCATACGCCCTTTTTGGCCAAGGGCATCATTGTCGAGGTTTTGCCGCTTTTCCTGTGCTTTAAAGGCGATTCGAATCTGCCTCCTGAAATCTGTTTCCTGCAATTCTGCCTTGCTTTCAAATCCTCTTTGTTGCCTTCCCTCAATATATTTGTAGACGAGAGTTATCATTTATAAGTCTGCAGGTTTGTGAATTGCAGTGCCCCTGAGCTCCATTTTTCAACTCGCTCTCTTGGGAGCTGGCCGCAAAAGCGCAGGATTGCTTTAGGCCCTATTCTGCTTCCGGGCGGCAGACTGAGCCTGTGGTTAATTCTTCTTCCTGATGGGAAAATAGAGTGACCTGTGCCTGTCCCAACACCTAGAGCTAGTCTCTCATTGGTTCCCCGTCTTCCCGTTCACCCTCAGGACAAATTGCCACCTGTATGGAACAGGAGGTTAAAGGTGCTGATTCTCCAAGGAGGGAGATTGCTAGTAAAGCGGCTGGAATGGCGAACCCGAGCACAAGGAGACGAGAAATGAGGTGCGTTTTAGAAACCTTTCCCGATCACTCGGTGGACCATCTTCTGGGTTTCTCATGCATGTTTTCGATGTAGGAAGATGCCCTTGAACCTGGAGATTTGGGACCCATGGGATGGGTACCACGCAGTATTACTTTAAAGCGTCTGCGTTTGCTCACCCAACCTCACCAAACCCCTCAGCCCCAAGAGTGTCCACCCTTATGTCTCAATCAGCTGCGGGTCTAGATATGGTCAATCCAGGTGGCATCACAGCGCCTGAACGAATTTTGTAAGAATTTCTCTCCCTTTCACTGTCTTTGTTTCACGGGTTTTTAAAATTAATTGAGTTTTATAATGGGGTTTAGCTGCTTTTCACTGCTGTGTTTATGCAGCTTTACACCCACTTGACTCACTTACAGAGAGATATCAATACATAGGTTTTAAGATTCTTACTAGTCAGATATACTCTTGGGCGGTGAATAGGGGGTGTTGAGTCCAGTTCCCTGATCAAGGAGTAGGTCTTGTCTATTACGTATTGGGTTTATGGAACGGTATCTGAGCTAATTTGAAACCCTTGTTTTATGCATCACCCCACCTCACCTTTGCCGTTAGGCAGCCATAGTGTGTTTTCTAACCGTGTGACTCTGTTCTGTTTTGTAATTCAGTTCAAGGGCAGCGGTTTTTACATTCCCTCTATAGGTGATATCTTATGATAAGTGTCTTTTTCTGTGTGACTTATTTGACTTAGAATCGTCGTACCTAAATCCACTCATCATGCTGCTACTAGCCTTATGACGTTGATTTCATGGCTGAGTGATATTCCATTGTACATAAGGACCACAACTTCTTTATCCATTTTTCTCTTTCCTGGGATATTTAAGGTGTAACGAAGTGGAGGTTCTTGTCAACAGAGCAGCCCTAAACTTTGGGGTGCTTGTGTCTTGCTGATTTTTAGTTTTCCCAATTTATACGCCCATGAGTGGAAGTGCCCTATGCTCTCTAAGCTGAGTTTTGTAAATGTTTCAGGACACACCGTACACTTCTCCAGAGTGGCTGTTGGCAATTTACATCCCGCCCATCAGCGTAGCAAGGCTCCCGTTTCTCCGTGGCCTGTCCTGCATTTCTGGTTTTGACACTTTATTCAGCATGGCCCTTTTGACCGATGGGAAGCGAGACTTCTTTGTAGCGCTGATTTGCCTTTCCAGGTTGCTTGGTTGGCCAAACAGGGCGTATGCGTTTTTTCCTGAATATATTCAGGAAAAAACGCATACGCCCTTTTTGGCCAAGGGCATCATTGTCGAGGTTTTGCCGCTTTTCCTGTGCTTTAAAGGCGATTCGAATCTGCCTCCTGAAATCTGTTTCCTGCAATTCTGCCTTGCTTTCAAATCCTCTTTGTTGCCTTCCCTCAATATATTTGTAGACGAGAGTTATCATTTATAAGTCTGCAGGTTTGTGAATTGCAGTGCCCCTGAGCTCCATTTTTCAACTCGCTCTCTTGGGAGCTGGCCGCAAAAGCGCAGGATTGCTTTAGGCCCTATTCTGCTTCCGGGCGGCAGACTGAGCCTGTGGTTAATTCTTCTTCCTGATGGGAAAATAGAGTGACCTGTGCCTGTCCCAACACCTAGAGCTAGTCTCTCATTGGTTCCCCCTCTTCCCGTTCACCCTCAGTTCAAATTGCCACCTGTATGGAACAGGAGGTTAAAGGTGCTGATTCTCCAAGGAGGGAGATTGCTAGTAAAGCGGCTGGAATGGCGAACCCGAGCACAAGGAGACGAGAAATGAGGTGCGTTTTAGAAACCTTTCCCGATCACTCGGTGGACCATCCTCTGGGTTTCTCATGCATGTTTTCGATGTAGGAAGATGCCCTTGAACCTGGAGATTTGGGACCCATGGGATGGGTACCACGCAGTATTACTTTAAAGCGTCTGCGTTTGCTCACCGAACCTCACCAAACCCCTCAGCCCCAAGAGTGTCCACCCTTATGTCTCAATCAGCTGCGGGTCTAGATATGGTCAATCCAGGTGGCATCACAGCGCCTGAACGAATTTTGTAAGAATTTCTCTCCCTTTCACTGTCTTTGTTTCACGGGTTTTTAAAATTAATTGAGTTTTATAATGGGGTTTAGCTGCTTTTCACTGCTGTGTTTATGCAGCTTTACACCCACTTGACTCACTTACAGAGAGATATCAATACATAGGTTTTAAGATTCTTACTAGTCAGATATACTCTTGGGCGGTGAATAGGGGGTGTTGAGTCCAGTTCCCTGAGCAAGGAGTAGGTCTTGTCTATTACGTATTGGGTTTATGGAACGGTATCTGAGCTAATTTGAAACCCTTGTTTTATGCATCACCCCACCTCACCTTTGCCGTTAGGCAGCCATAGTGTGTTTTCTAACCGTATGACTCTGTTCTGTTTTGTAATTCAGTTCAAGGGCAGCGGTTTTTACATTCCCTCTATTGGTGATATCTTATGATAAGTGTCTTTTTCTGTGTGACTTATTTGACTTAGAATCGTCGTACCTAAATCCACTCATCATGCTGCTACTAGCCTTATGACGTTGATTTCATGGCTGAGTGATATTCCATTGTACATAAGGACCACAACTTCTTTATCCATTTTTCTCTTTCCTGGGATATTTAAGGTGTAACGAAGTGGAGGTTCTTGTCAACAGAGCAGCCCTAAACTTTGGGGTGCTTGTGTCTTGCTGATTTTTAGTTTTCCCAATTTATACGCCCATGAGTGGAAGTGCCCTATGCTCTCTAAGCTGAGTTTTGTAAATGTTTCAGGACACACCGTACACTTCTCCAGAGTGGCTGTTGGCAATTTACATCCCGCCCATCAGCGTAGCAAGGCTCCCGTTTCTCCGTGGCCTGTCCTGCATTTCTGGTTTTGACACTTTATTCAGCATGGCCCTTTTGACCGATGGGAAGCGAGACTTCTTTGTAGCGCTGATTTGCCTTTCCAGGTTGCTTGGTTGGCCAAAAAGGGCGTATGCGTTTTTTCCTGAATATATTCAGGAAAAAACGCATACGCCCTTTTTGGCCAAGGGCATCATTGTCGAGGTTTTGCCGCTTTTCCTGTGCTTTAAAGGCGATTCGAATCTGCCTCCTGAAATCTGTTTCCTGCAATTCTGCCTTGCTTTCAAATCCTCTTTGTTGCCTTCCCTCAATATATTTGTAGACGAGAGTTATCATTTATAAGTCTGCAGGTTTGTGAATTGCAGTGCCCCTGAGCTCCATTTTTCAACTCGCTCTCTTGGGAGCTGGCCGCAAAAGCGCAGGATTGCTTTAGGCCCTATTCTGCTTCCGGGCGGCAGACTGAGCCTGTGGTTAATTCTTCTTCCTGATGGGAAAATAGAGTGACCTGTGCCTGTCCCAACACCTAGAGCTAGTCTCTCAATGGTTCCCCGTCTTCCCGTTCACCCTCAGTTCAAATTGCCACCTGTATGGAACAGGAGGTTAAAGGTGCTGATTCTCCAAGGAGGGAGATTGCTAGTAAAGCGGCTGGAATGGCGAACCCGAGCACAAGGAGACGAGAAATGAGGTGCGTTTTAGAAACCTTTCCCGATCACTCGGTGGACCATCCTCTGGGTTTCTCATGCATGTTTTCGATGTAGGAAGATGCCCTTGAACCTGGAGATTTGGGACCCATGGGATGGGTACCACGCAGTATTACTTTAAAGCGTCTGCGTTTGCTCACCGAACCTCACCAAACCCCTCAGCCCCAAGAGTGTCCACCCTTATGTCTCAATCAGCTGCGGGTCTAGATATGGTCAATCCAGGTGGCATCACAGCGCCTGAACGAATTTTGTAAGAATTTCTCTCCCTTTCACTGTCTTTGTTTCACGGGTTTTTAAAATTAATTGAGTTTTATAATGGGGTTTAGCTGCTTTTCACTGCTGTGTTTATGCAGCTTTACAACCACTTGACTCACTTACAGAGAGATATCAATACATAGGTTTTAAGATTCTTACTAGTCAGATATACTCTTGGGCGGTGAATAGGGGGTGTTGAGTCCAGTTCCCTGAGCAAGGAGTAGGTCTTGTCTATTACGTATTGGGTTTATGGAACGGTATCTGAGCTAATTTGAAACCCTTGTTTTATGCATCACCCCACCTCACCTTTGCCGTTAGGCAGCCATAGTGTGTTTTCTAACCGTATGACTCTGTTCTGTTTTGTAATTCAGTTCAAGGGCAGCGGTTTTTACATTCCCTCTATTGGTGATATCTTATGATAAGTGTCTTTTTCTGTGTGACTTATTTGACTTAGAATCGTCGTACCTAAATCCACTCATCATGCTGCTACTAGCCTTATGACGTTGATTTCATGGCTGAGTGATATTCCATTGTACATAAGGACCACAACTTCTTTATCCATTTTTCTCTTTCCTGGGATATTTAAGGTGTAACGAAGTGGAGGTTCTTGTCAACAGAGCAGCCCTAAACTTTGGGGTGCTTGTGTCTTGCTGATTTTTAGTTTTCCCAATTTATACGCCCATGAGTGGAAGTGCCCTATGCTCTCTAAGCTGAGTTTTGTAAATGTTTCAGGACACACCGTACACTTCTCCAGAGTGGCTGTTGGCAATTTACATCCCGCCCATCAGCGTAGCAAGGCTCCCGTTTCTCCGTGGCCTGTCCTGCATTTCTGGTTTTGACACTTTATTCAGCATGGCCCTTTTGACCGATGGGAAGCGAGACTTCTTTGTAGCGCTGATTTGCCTTTCCAGGTTGCTTGGTTGGCCAAAAAGGGCGTATGCGTTTTTTCCTGAATATATTCAGGAAAAAACGCATACGCCCTTTTTGGCCAAGGGCATCATTGTCGAGGTTTTGCCGCTTTTCCTGTGCTTTAAAGGCGATTCGAATCTGCCTCCTGAAATCTGTTTCCTGCAATTCTGCCTTGCTTTCAAATCCTCTTTGTTGCCTTCCCTCAATATATTTGTAGACGAGAGTTATCATTTATAAGTCTGCAGGTTTGTGAATTGCAGTGCCCCTGAGCTCCATTTTTCAACTCGCTCTCTTGGGAGCTGGCCGCAAAAGCGCAGGATTGCTTTAGGCCCTATTCTGCTTCCGGGCGGCAGACTGAGCCTGTGGTTAATTCTTCTTCCTGATGGGAAAATAGAGTGACCTGTGCCTGTCCCAACACCTAGAGCTAGTCTCTCATTGGTTCCCCCTCTTCCCGTTCAGCCTCAGGACAAATTGCAACCTGTATGGAACAGGAGGTTAAAGGTGCTGATTCTCCAAGGAGGGAGATTGCTAGTAAAGCGGCTGGAATGGCGAAACCGAGCACAAGGAGATGAGAAATGAGGTGCGTTTTAGAAACCTTTCCCGTTCACTCGGTGGACCGTCTTCTGGGTTTCTCATGCATGTTTTCGATGTAGGAAGATGCCCTTGAACCTGGAGATTTGGGACCCATGGGATGGGTACCACGCAGTATTACTTTAAAGCGTCTGCGTTTGCTCACCCAACCTCACCAAACCTCTCAGCCCCAAGAGTGTCCACCCTTAAGTCTCAATCAGCTGCGGGTCTAGATATGGTCAATCCAGGTGGCATCACAGCCCCTGAACGAATTTTGTAAGAATTTCTCTCCCTTTCACTGTCTTTGTTTCACGGGTTTTTAAAATTAATTGAGTTTTATAATGGGGTTTAGCTGCTTTTCACTGCTGTGTTTATGCAGCTTTACACCCACTTGACTCACTTACAGAGAGATATCAATACATAGGTTTTAAGATTCTTACTAGTCAGATATACTCTTGGACGGTGAATAGGGGGTGTTGAGTCCAGTTCCCTGAGCAAGGAATAGGTCTTGTCTATTACGTATTGGGTTTATGGAACGGTATCTGAGCTAATTTGAAACCCTTGTTTTATGCATCACCCCACCTCACCTTTCCCGTTAGGCAGCCATAGTGTGTTTTCTAACCGTGTGACTCTGTTCTGTTTTGTAATTCAGTTCAAGGGCAGCGGTTTTTACATTCCCTCTATAGGTGATATCTTATGATAAGTGTCTTTTTCTGTGTGACTTATTTGACTTAGAATCTTCGTAACTAAATCCACTCATCATGCTGCTACTAGCCTTATGACGTTGATTTCATGGCTGAGTGATATTCCATTGTACATAAGGACCACAACTTCTTTATCCATTTTTATCTTTCCTGGGATATTTAAGGTGTAACGAAGTGGAGGTTCTTGTCAACAGAGCAGCCCTAAACTTTGGGGTGCTTGTGTCTTGCTGATTTTTAGTTTTCCCAATTTATACGCCCATGAGTGGAAGTGCCCTATGCTCTCTAAGCTGAGTTTTGTAAATGTTTCAGGACACACCGTACACTTCTCCAGAGTGGCTGTTGGCAATTTACATCCCGCCCATCAGCGTAGCAAGGCTCCCGTTTCTCCATGGCCTGTCCTGCATTTCTGGATTTGACACTTTATTCAGCATGGCCCTTTTGACCGATGGGAAGCGAGACTTCTTTCTAGCGCTGATTTGCCTTTCCAGGTTGCTTGGTTGGCCAAAAAGGGCGTATGCGTTTTTTCCTGAATATATTCAGGAAAAAACGCATACGCCCTTTTTGGCCAAGGGCATCATTGTCGAGGTTTTGCCGCTTTTCCTGTGCTTTAAAGGCGATTCGAATCTGCCTCCTGAAATCTGTTTCCTGCAATTCTGCCTTGCTTTCAAATCCTCTTTGTTGCCTTCCCTCAATATATTTGTAGACGAGAGTTATCATTTATAAGTCTGCAGGTTTGTGAATTGCAGTGCCCCTGAGCTCCATTTTTCAACTCGCTCTCTTGGGAGCTGGCCGCAAAAGCGCAGGATTGCTTTAGGCCCTATTCTGCTTCCGGGCGGCAGACTGAGCCTGTGGTTAATTCTTCTTCCTGATGGGAAAATAGAGTGACCTGTGCCTGTCCCAACACCTAGAGCTAGTCTCTCATTGGTTCCCCGTCTTCCCGTTCACCCTCAGGACAAATTGCCACCTGTATGGAACAGGAGGTTAAAGGTGCTGATTCTCCAAGGAGGGAGATTGCTAGTAAAGCGGCTGGAATGGCGAACCCGAGCACAAGGAGACGAGAAATGAGGTGCGTTTTAGAAACCTTTCCCGATCACTCGGTGGACCATCTTCTGGGTTTCTCATGCATGTTTTCGATGTAGGAAGATGCCCTTGAACCTGGAGATTTGGGACCCATGGGATGGGTACCACGCAGTATTACTTTAAAGCGTCTGCGTTTGCTCACCGAACCTCACCAAACCCCTCAGCCCCAAGAGTGTCCACCCTTATGTCTCAATCAGCTGCGGGTCTAGATATGGTCAATCCAGGTGGCATCACAGCGCCTGAACGAATTTTGTAAGAATTTCTCTCCCTTTCACTGTCTTTGTTTCACGGGTTTTTAAAATTAATTGAGTTTTATAATGGGGTTTAGCTGCTTTTCACTGCTGTGTTTATGCAGCTTTACACACACTTGACTCACTTACAGAGAGATATCAATACATAGGTTTTAAGATTCTTACTAGTCAGATATACTCTTGGGCGGTGAATAGGGGGTGTTGAGTCCAGTTCCCTGAGCAAGGAGTAGGTCTTCTCTATTACGTATTGGGTTTATGGAACGGTATCTGAGCTAATTTGAAACCCTTGTTTTATGCATCACCCCACCTCACCTTTGCCGTTAGGCAGCCATAGTGTGTTTTCTAACCGTGTGACTCTGTTCTGTTTTGTAATTCAGTTCAAGGGCAGCGGTTTTTACATTCCCTCTATAGGTGATATCTTATGATAAGTGTCTTTTTCTGTGTGACTTATTTGACTTAGAATCGTCGTACCTAAATCCACTCATCATGCTGCTACTAGCCTTATGACGTTGATTTCATGGCTGAGTGATATTCCATTGTACATAAGGACCACAACTTCTTTATCCATTTTTCTCTTTCCTGGGATATTTAAGGTGTAACGAAGTGGAGGTTCTTGTCAACAGAGCAGCCCTAAACTTTGGGGTGCTTGTGTCTTGCTGATTTTTAGTTTTCCCAATTTATACGCCCATGAGTGGAAGTGCCCTATGCTCTCTAAGCTGAGTTTTGTAAATGTTTCAGGACACACCGTACACTTCTCCAGAGTGGCTGTTGGCAATTTACATCCCGCCCATCAGCGTAGCAAGGCTCCCGTTTCTCCGTGGCCTGTCCTGCATTTCTGGTTTTGACACTTTATTCAGCATGGCCCTTTTGACCGATGGGAAGCGAGACTTCTTTGTAGCGCTGATTTGCCTTTCCAGGTTGCTTGGTTGGCCAAACAGGGCGTATGCGTTTTTTCCTGAATATATTCAGGAAAAAACGCATACGCCCTTTTTGGCCAAGGGCATCATTGTCGAGGTTTTGCCGCTTTTCCTGTGCTTTAAAGGCGATTCGAATCTGCCTCCTGAAATCTGTTTCCTGCAATTCTGCCTTGCTTTCAAATCCTCTTTGTTGCCTTCCCTCAATATATTTGTATACGAGAGTTATCATTTATAAGTCTGCAGGTTTGTGAATTGCAGTGCCCCTGAGCTCCATTTTTCAACTCGCTCTCTTGGGAGCTGGCCGCAAAAGCGCAGGATTGCTTTAGGCCCTATTCTGCTTCCGGGCGGCAGACTGAGCCTGTGGTTAATTCTTCTTCCTGATGGGAAAATAGAGTGACCTGTGCCTGTCCCAACACCTAGAGCTAGTCTCTCATTGGTTCCCCCTCTTCCCGTTCACCCTCAGTTCAAATTGCCACCTGTATGGAACAGGAGGTTAAAGGTGCTGATTCTCCAAGGAGGGAGATTGCTAGTAAAGCGACTGGAATGGCGAACCCGAGCACAAGGAGACGAGAAATGAGGTGCGTTTTAGAAACCTTTCCCGATCACTCGGTGGACCATCCTCTGGGTTTCTCATGCATGTTTTCGATGTAGGAAGATGCCCTTGAACCTGGAGATTTGGGACCCATGGGATGGGTACCACGCAGTATTACTTTAAAGCGTCTGCGTTTGCTCACCGAACCTCACCAAACCCCTCAGCCCCAAGAGTGTCCACCCTTATGTCTCAATCAGCTGCGGGTCTAGATATGGTCAATCCAGGTGGCATCACAGCGCCTGAACGAATTTTGTAAGAATTTCTCTCCCTTTCACTGTCTTTGTTTCACGGGTTTTTAAAATTAATTGAGTTTTATAATGGGGTTTAGCTGCTTTTCACTGCTGTGTTTATGCAGCTTTACACCCACTTGACTCACTTACAGAGAGATATCAATACATAGGTTTTAAGATTCTTACTAGTCAGATATACTCTTGGGCGGTGAATAGGGGGTGTTGAGTCCAGTTCCCTGAGCAAGGAGTAGGTCTTGTCTATTACGTATTGGGTTTATGGAACGGTATCTGAGCTAATTTGAAACCCTTGTTTTATGCATCACCCCACCTCACCTTTGCCGTTAGGCAGCCATAGTGTGTTTTCTAACCGTATGACTCTGTTCTGTTTTGTAATTCAGTTCAAGGGCAGCGGTTTTTACATTCCCTCTATTGGTGATATCTTATGATAAGTGTCTTTTTCTGTGTGACTTATTTGACTTAGAATCGTCGTACCTAAATCCACTCATCATGCTGCTACTAGCCTTATGACGTTGATTTCATGGCTGAGTGATATTCCATTGTACATAAGGACCACAACTTCTTTATCCATTTTTCTCTTTCCTGGGATATTTAAGGTGTAACGAAGTGGAGGTTCTTGTCAACAGAGCAGCCCTAAACTTTGGGGTGCTTGTGTCTTGCTGATTTTTAGTTTTCCCAATTTATACGCCCATGAGTGGAAGTGCCCTATGCTCTCTAAGCTGAGTTTTGTAAATGTTTCAGGACACACCGTACACTTCTCCAGAGTGGCTGTTGGCAATTTACATCCCGCCCATCAGCGTAGCAAGGCTCCCGTTTCTCCGTGGCCTGTCCTGCATTTCTGGTTTTGACACTTTATTCAGCATGGCCCTTTTGACCGATGGGAAGCGAGACTTCTTTGTAGCGCTGATTTGCCTTTCCAGGTTGCTTGGTTGGCCAAAAAGGGCGTTTGCGTTTTTTCCTGAATATATTCAGGAAAAAACGCATACGCCCTTTTTGGCCAAGGGCATCATTGTCGAGGTTTTGCCGCTTTTCCTGTGCTTTAAAGGCGATTCGAATCTGCCTCCTGAAATCTGTTTCCTGCAATTCTGCCTTGCTTTCAAATCCTCTTTGTTGCCTTCCCTCAATATATTTGTAGACGAGAGTTATCATTTATAAGTCTGCAGGTTTGTGAATTGCAGTGCCCCTGAGCTCCATTTTTCAACTCGCTCTCTTGGGAGCTGGCCGCAAAAGCGCAGGATTGCTTTAGGCCCTATTCTGCTTCCGGGCGGCAGACTGAGCCTGTGGTTAATTCTTCTTCCTGATGGGAAAATAGAGTGACCTGTGCCTGTCCCAACACCTAGAGCTAGTCTCTCATTGGTTCCCTGTCTTCCCGTTCACGCTCAGGACAAATTGCCACCTGTATGGAACAGGAGGTTAAAGGTGCTGATTCTCCAAGGAGGGAGATTGCTAGTAAAGCGGCTGGAATGGCGAACCCGAGCACAAGGAGACGAGAAATGAGGTGCGTTTTAGAAACCTTTCCCGATCACTCGGTGGACCATCTTCTGGGTTTCTCATGCATGTTTTCGATGTAGGAAGATGCCCTTGAACCTGGAGATTTGGGACCCATGGGATGGGTACCACGCAGTATTACTTTAAAGCGTCTGCGTTTGCTCACCGAACCTCACCAAACCCCTCAGCCCCAAGAGTGTCCACCCTTATGTCTCAATCAGCTGCGGGTCTAGATATGGTCAATCCAGGTGGCATCACAGCGCCTGAACGAATTTTGTAAGAATTTCTCTCCCTTTCACTGTCTTTGTTTCACGGGTTTTTAAAATTAATTGAGTTTTATAATGGGGTTTAGCTGCTTTTCACTGCTGTGTTTATGCAGCTTTACACCCACTTGACTCACTTACAGAGAGATATCAATACATAGGTTTTAAGATTCTTACTAGTCAGATATACTCTTGGGCGGTGAATAGGGGGTGTTGAGTCCAGTTCCCTGAGCAAGGAGTAGGTCTTGTCTATTACGTATTGGGTTTATGGAACGGTATCTGAGCTAATTTGAAACCCTTGTTTTATGCATCACCCCACCTCACCTTTGCCGTTAGGCAGCCATAGTGTGTTTTCTAACCGTATGACTCTGTTCTGTTTTGTAATTCAGTTCAAGGGCAGCGGTTTTTACATTCCCTCTATTGGTGATATCTTATGATAAGTGTCTTTTTCTGTGTGACTTATTTGACTTAGAATCGTCGTACCTAAATCCACTCATCATGCTGCTACTAGCCTTATGACGTTGATTTCATGGCTGAGTGATATTCCATTGTACATAAGGACCACAACTTCTTTATCCATTTTTCTCTTTCCTGGGATATTTAAGGTGTAACGAAGTGGAGGTTCTTGTCAACAGAGCAGCCCTAAACTTTGGGGTGCTTGTGTCTTGCTGATTTTTAGTTTTCCCAATTTATACGCCCATGAGTGGAAGTGCCCTATGCTCTCTAAGCTGAGTTTTGTAAATGTTTCAGGACACACCGTACACTTCTCCAGAGTGGCTGTTGGCAATTTACATCCCGCCCATCAGCGTAGCAAGGCTCCCGTTTCTCCGTGGCCTGTCCTGCATTTCTGGTTTTGACACTTTATTCAGCATGGCCCTTTTGACCGATGGGAAGCGAGACTTCTTTGTAGCGCTGATTTGCCTTTCCAGGTTGCTTGGTTGGCCAAAAAGGGCGTTTGCGTTTTTTCCTGAATATATTCAGGAAAAAACGCATACGCCCTTTTTGGCCAAGGGCATCATTGTCGAGGTTTTGCCGCTTTTCCTGTGCTTTAAAGGCGATTCGAATCTGCCTCCTGAAATCTGTTTCCTGCAATTCTGCCTTGCTTTCAAATCCTCTTTGTTGCCTTCCCTCAATATATTTGTAGACGAGAGTTATCATTTATAAGTCTGCAGGTTTGTGAATTGCAGTGCCCCTGAGCTCCATTTTTCAACTCGCTCTCTTGGGAGCTGGCCGCAAAAGCGCAGGATTGCTTTAGGCCCTATTCTGCTTCCGGGCGGCAGACTGAGCCTGTGGTTAATTCTTCTTCCTGATGGGAAAATAGAGTGACCTGTGCCTGTCCCAACACCTAGAGCTAGTCTCTCATTGGTTCCCTGTCTTCCCGTTCACGCTCAGGACAAATTGCCACCTGTATGGAACAGGAGGTTAAAGGTGCTGATTCTCCAAGGAGGGAGATTGCTAGTAAAGCGGCTGGAATGGCGAACCCGAGCACAAGGAGACGAGAAATGAGGTGCGTTTTAGAAACCTTTCCCGATCACTCGGTGGACCATCTTCTGGGTTTCTCATGCATGTTTTCGATGTAGGAAGATGCCCTTGAACCTGGAGATTTGGGACCCATGGGATGGGTACCACGCAGTATTACTTTAAAGCGTCTGCGTTTGCTCACCGAACCTCACCAAACCCCTCAGCCCCAAGAGTGTCCACCCTTATGTCTCAATCAGCTGCGGGTCTAGATATGGTCAATCCAGGTGGCATCACAGCGCCTGAACGAATTTTGTAAGAATTTCCCTCCCTTTCACTGTCTTTGTTTCACGGGTTTTTAAAATTAATTGAGTTTTATAATGGGGTTTAGCTGCTTTTCACTGCTGTGTTTATGCAGCTTTACACCCACTTGACTCACTTACAGAGAGATATCAATACATAGGTTTTAAGATTCTTACTAGTCAGATATACTCTTGGGCGGTGAATAGGGGGTGTTGAGTCCAGTTCCCTGAGCAAGGAGTAGGTCTTGTCTATTACGTATTGGGTTTATGGAACGGTATCTGAGCTAATTTGAAACCCTTGTTTTATGCATCACCCCACCTCACCTTTGCCGTTAGGCAGCCATAGTGTGTTTTCTAACCGTGTGACTCTGTTCTGTTTTGTAATTCAGTTCAAGGGCAGCGGTTTTTACATTCCCTCTATAGGTGATATCTTATGATAAGTGTCTTTTTCTGTGTGACTTATTTGACTTAGAATCGTCGTACCTAAATCCACTCATCATGCTGCTACTAGCCTTATGACGTTGATTTCATGGCTGAGTGATATTCCATTGTACATAAGGACCACAACTTCTTTATCCATTTTTCTCTTTCCTGGGATATTTAAGGTGTAACGAAGTGGAGGTTCTTGTCAACAGAGCAGCCCTAAACTTTGGGGTGCTTGTGTCTTGCTGATTTTTAGTTTTCCCAATTTATACGCCCATGAGTGGAAGTGCCCTATGCTCTCTAAGCTGAGTTTTGTAAATATTTCAGGACACACCGTACACTTCTCCAGAGTGGCTGTTGGCAATTTACATCCCGCCCATCAGCGTAGCAAGGCTCCCGTTTCTCCGTGGCCTGTCCTGCATTTCTGGTTTTGACCCTTTATTCAGCATGGCCCTTTTGACCGATGGGAAGCGAGACTTCTTTGTAGCGCTGATTTGCCTTTCCAGGTTGCTTGGTTGGCCAAAAAGGGCGTATGCGTTTTTTCCTGAATATATTCAGGAAAAAACGCATACGCCCTTTTTGGCCAAGGGCATCATTGTCGAGGTTTTGCCGCTTTTCCTGTGCTTTAAAGGCGATTCGAATCTGCCTCCTGAAATCTGTTTCCTGCAATTCTGCCTTGCTTTCAAATCCTCTTTGTTGCCTTCCCTCAATATATTTGTAGACGAGAGTTATCATTTATAAGTCTGCAGGTTTGTGAATTGCAGTGCCCCTGAGCTCCATTTTTCAACTCGCTCTCTTGGGAGCTGGCCGCAAAAGCGCAGGATTGCTTTAGGCCCTATTCTGCTTCCGGGCGGCAGACTGAGCCTGTGGTTAATTCTTCTTCCTGATGGGAAAATAGAGTGACCTGTGCCTGTCCCAACACCTAGAGCTAGTCTCTCATTGGTTCCCCCTCTTCCCGTTCACCCTCAGGACAAATTGCAACCTGTATGGAACAGGAGGTTAAAGGTGCTGATTCTCCAAGGAGGGAGATTGCTAGTAAAGCGGCTGGAATTGCGAACCCGAGCACAAGGAGATGAGAAATGAGGTGCGTTTTAGAAACCTTTCCCGTTCACTCGGTGGACTGTCTTCTGGGTTTCTCATGCATGTTTTCGATGTAGGAAGATGCCCTTGAACCTTGAGATTTGGGACCCATGGGATGGGTACCAGGCATTATTACTTTAAAGCGTCTGCGTTTGCTCACCCAACCTCACCAAACCTCTCAGCCCCAAGAGTGTCCACCCTTATGTCTCAATCAGCTGCGGGTCTAGATACGGTCAATCCAGGTGGCATCACAGCCCCTGAACGAATTTTGTAAGAATTTCTCTCCCTTTCACTGTCTTTGTTTCACGGGTTTTTAAAATTAATTGAGTTTTATAATGGGGTTTAGCTGCTTTTCACTGCTGTGTTTATGCAGCTTTACACCCACTTGACTCACTTACAGAGTGATATCAATACATAGGTTTTAAGATTCTTACTAGTCAGATATACTCTTGGGCGGTGAATAGGGGGTGTTGAGTCCAGTTCCCTGAGCAAGGAGTAGGTCTTGTCTATTACGTATTGGGTTCATGGAACGGTATCTGAGCTAATTTGAAACCCTTGTTTTATGCATCACCCCACCTCACCTTTCCCGTTAGGCAGCCATAGTTTGTTTTCTAACCGAGTGACTCTGTTCTGTTTTGTAATTCAGTTCAGGGGCAGCGGTTTTTACATTCCCTCTATAGGTGATATCTTATGATAAGTGTCTTTTTCTGTGTGACTTATTTGACTTAGAATCGTCGTACCTAAATCCACTCATCATGCTGCTACTAGCCTTATGACGTTGATTTCATGGCTGAGTGATATTCCATTGTACATAAGGACCACAACTTCTTTATCCATTTTTCTCTTTCCTGGGATATTTAAGGTGTAACGAAGTGGAGGTTCTTGTCAACAGAGCAGCCCTAAACTTTGGGGTGCTTGTGTCTTGCTGATTTTTAGTTTTCCCAATTTATACGCCCATGAGTGGAAGTGCCCTATGCTCTCTAAGCTGAGTTTTGTAAATGTTTCAGGACACACCGTACACTTCTCCAGAGTGGCTGTTGGCAATTTACATCCCGCCCATCAGCGTAGCAGGCTCCCGTTTCTCCGTGGCCTGTCCTGCATTTCTGGTTTTGACACTTTATTCAGCATGGCCCTTTTGACCGATGGGAAGCGAGACTTCTTTGTAGCGCTGATTTGCCTTTCCAGGTTGCTTGGTTGGCCAAACAGGGCGTATGCGTTTTTTCCTGAATATATTCAGGAAAAAACGCATACGCCCTTTTTGGCCAAGGGCATCATTGTCGAGGTTTTGCCGCTTTTCCTGTGCTTTAAAGGCGATTCGAATCTGCCTCCTGAAATCTGTTTCCTGCAATTCTGCCTTGCTTTCAAATCCTCTTTGTTGCCTTCCCTCAATATATTTGTAGACGAGAGTTATCATTTATAAGTCTGCAGGTTTGTGAATTGCAGTGCCCCTGAGCTCCATTTTTCAACTCGCTCTTGGGAGCTGGCCGCAAAAGCGCAGGATTGCTTTAGGCCCTATTCTGCTTCCGGGCGGCAGACTGAGCCTGTGGTTAATTCTTCTTCCTGATGGGAAAATAGAGTGACCTGTGCCTGTCCCAACACCTAGAGCTAGTCTCTCATTGGTTCCCCGTCTTCCCGTTCACCCTCAGTTCAAATTGCCACCTGTATGGAACAGGAGGTTAAAGGTGCTGATTCTCCAAGGAGGGAGATTGCTAGTAAAGCGGCTGGAATGGCGAACCCTAGCACAAGGAGACGAGAAATGAGGTGCGTTTTAGAAACCTTTCCCGATCACTCGGTGGACCATCTTCTGGGTTTCTCATGCATGTTTTCGATGTAGGAAGATGCCCTTGAACCTGGAGATTTGGGACCCATGGGATGGGTACCACGCAGTATTACTTTAAAGCGTCTGCGTTTGCTCACCGAACCTCACCAAACCCCTCAGCCCCAAGAGTGTCCACCCTTATGTCTCAATCAGCTGCGGGTCTAGATATGGTCAATCCAGGTGGCATCACAGCGCCTGAACGAATTTTGTAAGAATTTCTCTCCCTTTCACTGTCTTTGTTTCACGGGTTTTTAAAATTAATTGAGTTTTATAATGGGGTTTAGCTGCTTTTCACTGCTGTGTTTATGCAGCTTTACACCCACTTGACTCACTTACAGAGAGATATCAATACATAGGTTTTAAGATTCTTACTAGTCAGATATACTCTTGGGCGGTGAATAGGGGGTGTTGAGTCCAGTTCCCTGAGCAAGGAGTAGGTCTTGTCTATTACGTATTGGGTTTATGGAACGGTATCTGAGCTAATTTGAAACCCTTGTTTTATGCATCACCCCACCTCACCTTTGCCGTTAGGCAGCCATAGTGTGTTTTCTAACCGTATGACTCTTTTCTGTTTTGTAATTCAGTTCAAGGGCAGCGGTTTTTACATTCCCTCTATAGGTGATATCTCATGATAAGTGTCTTTTTCTGTGTGACTTATTTGACTTAGAATCGTCGTACCTAAATCCACTCATCATGCTGCTACTAGCCTTATGACGTTGATTTCATGGCTGAGTGATATTCCATTGTACATAAGGACCACAACTTCTTTATCCATTTTTCTCTTTCCTGGGATATTTAAGGTGTAACGAAGTGGAGGTTCTTGTCAACAGAGCAGCCCTAAACTTTGGGGTGCTTGTGTCTTGCTGATTTTTAGTTTTCCCAATTTATACGCCCATGAGTGGAAGTGCCCTATGCTCTCTAAGCTGAGTTTTGTAAATGTTTCAGGACACACCGTACACTTCTCCAGAGTGGCTGTTGGCAATTTACATCCCGCCCATCAGCGTAGCAAGGCTCCCGTTTCTCCGTGGCCTGTCCTGCATTTCTGGTTTTGACACTTTATTCAGCATGGCCCTTTTGACCGATGGGAAGCGAGACTTCTTTGTAGCGCTGATTTGCCTTTCCAGGTTGCTTGGTTGGCCAAAAAGGGCGTATGCGTTTTTTCCTGAATATATTCAGGAAAAAACGCATACGCCCTTTTTGGCCAAGGGCATCATTGTCGAGGTTTTGCCGCTTTTCCTGTGCTTTAAAGGCGATTCGAATCTGCCTCCTGAAATCTGTTTCCTGCAATTCTGCCTTGCTTTCAAATCCTCTTTGTTGCCTTCCCTCAATATATTTGTAGACGAGAGTTATCATTTATAAGTCTGCAGGTTTGTGAATTGCAGTGCCCCTGAGCTCCATTTTTCAACTCGCTCTCTTGGGAGCTGGCCGCAAAAGCGCAGGATTGCTTTAGGCCCTATTCTGCTTCCGGGCGGCAGACTGAGCCTGTGGTTAATTCTTCTTCCTGATGGGAAAAGAGTGACCTGTGCCTGTCCCAACACCTAGAGCTAGTCTCTCATTGGTTCCCCCTCTTCCCGTTCACCCTCAGGACAAATTGCAACCTGTATGGAACAGGAGGTTAAAGGTGCTGATTCTCCAAGGAGGGAGATTGCTAGTAAAGCGGCTGGAATGGCGAACCCGAGCACAAGGAGATGAGAAATGAGGTGCGTTTTAGAAACCTTTCCCGTTCACTCGGTGGACCGTCTTCTGGGTTTCTCATGCATGTTTTCGATGTAGGAAGATGCCCTTGAACCTGGAGATTTGGGACCCATGGGATGGGTACCACGCAGTATTACTTTAAAGCGTCTGTGTTTGCTCACCCAACCTCACCAAACCTCTCAGCCCCAAGAGTGTCCACCCTTATGTCTCAATCAGCTGCGTGTCTAGATATGGTCAATCCAGGTGGCATCACAGCCCCTGAACGAATTTTGTAAGAATTTCTCTCCCTTTCACTGTCTTTGTTTCACGGGTTTTTAAAATTAATTGAGTTTTATAATGGGGTTTAGCTGCTTTTCACTGCTGTGTTTATGCAGCTTTACACCCACTTGACTCACTTACAGAGAGATATCAATACATAGGTTTTAAGATTCTTACTAGTCAGATATACTCTTGGGCGGTGAATAGGGGGTGTTGAGTCCAGTTCCCTGAGCAAGGAGTAGGTCTTGTCTATTACGTATTGGGTTCATGGAACGGTATCTGAGCTAATTTGAAACCCTTGTTTTATGCATCACCCCACCTCACCTTTCCCGTTAGGCAGCCATAGTGTGTTTTCTAACCGAGTGACTCTGTTCTGTTTTGTAATTCAGTTCAAGGGCAGCGGTTTTTACATTCCCTCTATAGGTGATATCTTATGATAAGTGTCTTTTTCTGTGTGACTTATTTGACTTAGAATCGTCGTACCTAAATCCACTCATCATGCTGCTACTAGCCTTATGACGTTGATTTCATGGCTGAGTGATATTCCATTGTACATAAGGACCACAACTTCTTTATCCATTTTTCTCTTTCCTGGGATATTTAAGGTGTAACGAAGTGGAGGTTCTTGTCAACAGAGCAGCCCTAAACTTTGGGGTGCTTGTGTCTTGCTGATTTTTAGTTTTCCCAATTTATACGCCCATGAGTGGAAGTGCCCTATGCTCTCTAAGCTGAGTTTTGTAAATGTTTCAGGACACACCGTACACTTCTCCAGAGTGGCTGTTGGCAATTTACATCCCGCCCATCAGCGTAGCAAGGCTCCCGTTTCTCCGTGGCCTGTCCTGCATTTCTGGTTTTGACACTTTACTCAGCATGGCCCTTTTGACCGATGGGAAGCGAGACTTCTTTGTAGCGCTGATTTGCCTTTCCAGGTTGCTTGGTTGGCCAAACAGGGCGTATGCGTTTTTTCCTGAATATATTCAGGAAAAAACGCATACGCCCTTTTTGGCCAAGGGCATCATTGTCGAGGTTTTGCCGCTTTTCCTGTGCTTTAAAGGCGATTCGAATCTGCCTCCTGAAATCTGTTTCCTGCAATTCTGCCTTGCTTTCAAATCCTCTTTGTTGCCTTCCCTCAATATATTTGTAGACGAGAGTTATCATTTATAAGTCTGCAGGTTTGTGAATTGCAGTGCCCCTGAGCTCCATTTTTCAACTCGCTCTCTTGGGAGCTGGCCGCAAAAGCGCAGGATTGCTTTAGGCCCTATTCTGCTTCCGGGCGGCAGACTGAGCCTGTGGTTAATTCTTCTTCCTGATGGGAAAATAGAGTGACCTGTGCCTGTCCCAACACCTAGAGCTAGTCTCTCATTGGTTCCCCGTCTTCCCGTTCACCCTCAGGACAAATTGCCACCTGTATGGAACAGGAGGTTAAAGGTGCTGATTCTCCAAGGAGGGAGATTGCTAGTAAAGCGGCTGGAATGGCGAACCCGAGCACAAGGAGACGAGAAATGAGGTGCGTTTTAGAAACCTTTCCCGATCACTCGGTGGACCATCTTCTGGGTTTCTCATGCATGTTTTCGATGTAGGAAGATGCCCTTGAACCTGGAGATTTGGGACCCATGGGATGGGTACCACGCAGTATTACTTTAAAGCGTCTGCGTTTGCTCACCGAACCTCACCAAACCCCTCAGCCCCAAGAGTGTCCACCCTTATGTCTCAATCAGCTGCGGGTCTAGATATGGTCAATCCAGGTGGCATCACAGCGCCTGAAAGAATTTTGTAAGAATTTCTCTCCCTTTCACTGTCTTTGTTTCACGGGTTTTTAAAATTAATTGAGTTTTATAATGGGGTTTAGCTGCTTTTCACTGCTGTGTTTATGCAGCTTTACACCCACTTGACTCACTTACAGAGAGATATCAATACATAGGTTTTAAGATTCTTACTAGTCAGATATACTCTTGGGCGGTGAATAGGGGGTGTTGAGTCCAGTTCCCTGAGCAAGGAGTAGGTCTTCTCTATTACGTATTGGGTTTATGGAACGGTATCTGAGCTAATTTGAAACCCTTGTTTTATGCATCACCCCACCTCACCTTTGCCGTTAGGCAGCCATAGTGTGTTTTCTAACCGTATGACTCTGTTCTGTTTTGTAATTCAGTTCAAGGGCAGCGGTTTTTACATTCCCTCTATAGGTGATATCTCATGATAAGTGTCTTTTTCTGTGTGACTTATTTGACTTAGAATCGTCGTACCTAAATCCACTCATCATGCTGCTACTAGCCTTATGACGTTGATTTCATGGCTGAGTGATATTCCATTGTACATAAGGACCACAACTTCTTTATCCATTTTTCTCTTTCCTGGGATATTTAAGGTGTAACGAAGTGGAGGTTCTTGTCAACAGAGCAGCCCTAAACTTTGGGGTGCTTGTGTCTTGCTGATTTTTAGTTTTCCCAATTTATACGCCCATGAGTGGAAGTGCCCTATGCTCTCTAAGCTGAGTTTTGTAAATGTTTCAGGACACACCGTACACTTCTCCAGAGTGGCTGTTGGCAATTTACATTCCGCCCATCAGCGTAGCAAGGCTCCCATTTCTCCGTGGCCTGTCCTGCATTTCTGGTTTTGACACTTTATTCAGCATGGCCCTTTTGACCGATGGGAAGCGAGACTTCTTTGTAGCGCTGATTTGCCTTTCCAGGTTGCTTGGTTGGCCAAAAAGGGCGTATGCGTTTTTTCCTGAATATATTCAGGAAAAAACGCATACGCCCTTTTTGGCCAAGGGCATCATTGTCGAGGTTTTGCCGCTTTTCCTGTGCTTTAAAGGCGATTCGAATCTGCCTCCTGAAATCTGTTTCCTGCAATTCTGCCTTGCTTTCAAATCCTCTTTGTTGCCTTCCCTCAATATATTTGTAGCCGAGAGTTATCATTTATAAGTCTGCAGGTTTGTGAATTGCAGTGCCCCTGAGCTCCATTTTTCAACTCGCTCTCTTGGGAGCTGGCCGCAAAAGCGCAGGATTGCTTTAGGCCCTATTCTGCTTCCGGGCGGCAGACTGAGCCTGTGGTTAATTCTTCTTCCTGATGGGAAAATAGAGTGACCTGTGCCTGTCCCAACACCTAGAGCTAGTCTCTCATTGGTTCCCCGTCTTCCCGTTCACCCTCAGTTCAAATTGCCACCTGTATGGAACAGGAGGTTAAAGGTGCTGATTCTCCAAGGAGGGAGATTGCTAGTAAAGCGGCTGGAATGGCGAACCCGAGCACAAGGAGACGAGAAATGAGGTGCGTTTTAGAAACCTTTCCCGATCACTCGGTGGACCATCTTCTGGGTTTCTCATGCATGTTTTCGATGTAGGAAGATGCCCTTGAACCTGGAGATTTGGGACCCATGGGATGGGTACCACGCAGTATTACTTTAAAGCGTCTGCGTTTGCTCACCGAACCTCACCAAACCCCTCAGCCCCAAGAGTGTCCACCCTTATGTCTCAATCAGCTGCGGGTCTAGATATGGTCAATCCAGGTGGCATCACAGCGCCTGAACGAATTTTGTAAGAATTTCTCTCCCTTTCACTGTCTTTGTTTCACGGGTTTTTAAAATTAATTGAGTTTTATAATGGGGTTTAGCTGCTTTTCACTGCTGTGTTTATGCAGCTTTACACCCACTTGACTCACTTACAGAGAGATATCAATACATAGGTTTTAAGATTCTTACTAGTCAGATATACTCTTGGGCGGTGAATAGGGGGTGTTGAGTCCAGTTCCCTGAGCAAGGAGTAG
Organism: Eschrichtius robustus; assembly: GCF_028021215.1. Lineage (NCBI taxonomy): Eukaryota > Metazoa > Chordata > Mammalia > Artiodactyla > Eschrichtiidae > Eschrichtius > Eschrichtius robustus. The sequence goes on from NC_090830.1 coordinate 51,027,869, forward strand.
GTCTTGTCTATTACGTATTGGGTTTATGGAACGGTATCTGAGCTAATTTGAAACCCTTGTTTTATGCATCACCCCACCTCACCTTTGCCGTTAGGCAGCCATAGTGTGTTTTCTAACCGTATGACTCTGTTCTGTTTTGTAATTCAGTTCAAGGGCAGCGGTTTTTACATTCCCTCTATAGGTGATATCTCATGATAAGTGTCTTTTTCTCTGTGACTTATTTGACTTAGAATCGTCGTACCTAAATCCACTCATCATGCTGCTACTAGCCTTATGACGTTGATTTCATGGCTGAGTGATATTCCATTGTACATAAGGACCACAACTTCTTTATCCATTTTTCTCTTTCCTGGGATATTTAAGGTGTAACGAAGTGGAGGTTCTTGTCAACAGAGCAGCCCTAAACTTTGGGGTGCTTGTGTCTTGCTGATTTTTGGTTTTCCCAATTTATACGCCCATGAGTGGAAGTGCCCTATGCTCTCTAAGCTGAGTTTTGTAAATGTTTCAGGACACACCGTACACTTCTCCAGAGTGGCTGTTGGCAATTTACATCCCGCCCATCAGCGTAGCAAGGCTCCCGTTTCTCCGTGGCCTGTCCTGCATTTCTGGTTTTGACACTTTATTCAGCATGGCCCTTTTGACCGATGGGAAGCGAGACTTCTTTGTAGCGCTGATTTGCCTTTCCAGGTTGCTTGGTTGGCCAAAAAGGGCGTATGCGTTTTTTCCTGAATATATTCAGGAAAAAACGCATATGCCCTTTTTGGCCAAGGGCATCATTGTCGAGGTTTTGCCGCTTTTCCTGTGCTTTAAAGGCGATTCGAATCTGCCTCCTGAAATCTGTTTCCTGCAATTCTGCCTTGCTTTCAAATCCTCTTTGTTGCCTTCCCTCAATATATTTGTAGACGAGAGTTATCATTTATAAGTCTGCAGGTTTGTGAATTGCAGTGCCCCTGAGCTCCATTTTTCAACTCGCTCTCTTGGGAGCTGGCCGCAAAAGCGCAGGATTGCTTTAGGCCCTATTCTGCTTCCGGGCGGCAGACTGAGCCTGTGGTTAATTCTTCTTCCTGATGGGAAAAGAGTGACCTGTGCCTGTCCCAACACCTAGAGCTAGTCTCTCATTGGTTCCCCCTCTTCCCGTTCACCCTCAGGACAAATTGCAACCTGTATGGAACAGGAGGTTAAAGGTGCTGATTCTCCAAGGAGGGAGATTGCTAGTAAAGCGGCTGGAATGGCGAACCCGAGCACAAGGAGATGAGAAATGAGGTGCGTTTTAGAAACCTTTCCCGTTCACTCGGTGGACCGTCTTCTGGGTTTCTCATGCATGTTTTCGATGTAGGAAGATGCCCTTGAACCTGGAGATTTGGGACCCATGGGATGGGTACCACGCAGTATTACTTTAAAGCGTCTGCGTTTGCTCACCGAACCTCACCAAACCCCTCAGCCCCAAGAGTGTCCACCCTTATGTCTCAATCAGCTGCGGGTCTAGATATGGTCAATCCAGGTGGCATCACAGCGCCTGAACGAATTTTGTAAGAATTTCTCTCCCTTTCACTGTCTTTGTTTCACGGGTTTTTAAAATTAATTGAGTTTTATAATGGGGTTTAGCTGCTTTTCACTGCTGTGTTTATGCAGCTTTACACCCACTTGACTCACTTACAGAGAGATATCAATACATAGGTTTTAAGATTCTTACTAGTCAGATATACTCTTGGGCGGTGAATAGGGGGTGTTGAGTCCAGTTCCCTGAGCAAGGAGTAGGTCTTGTCTATTACGTATTGGGTTTATGGAACGGTATCTGAGCTAATTTGAAACCCTTGTTTTATGCATCACCCCACCTCACCTTTCCCGTTAGGCAGCCAGTGTGTTTTCTAACCGAGTGACTCTGTTCTGTTTTGTAATTCAGTTCAGGGGCAGCGGTTTTTACATTCCCTCTATAGGTGATATCTTATGATAAGTGTCTTTTTCTGTGTGACTTATTTGACTTAGAATCGTCGTACCTAAATCCACTCATCATGCTGCTACTAGCCTTATGACGTTGATTTCATGGCTGAGTGATATTCCATTGTACATAAGGACCACAACTTCTTTATCCATTTTTCTCTTTCCTGGGATATTTAAGGTGTAACGAAGTGGAGGTTCTTGTCAACAGAGCAGCCCTAAACTTTGGGGTGCTTGTGTCTTGCTGATTTTTAGTTTTCCCAATTTATACGCCCATGAGTGGAAGTGCCCTATGCTCTCTAAGCTGAGTTTTGTAAATGTTTCAGGACACACCGTACACTTCTCCAGAGTGGCTGTTGGCAATTTACATCCCGCCCATCAGCGTAGCAGGCTCCCGTTTCTCCGTGGCCTGTCCTGCATTTCTGGTTTTGACACTTTATTCAGCATGGCCCTTTTGACCGATGGGAAGCGAGACTTCTTTGTAGCGCTGATTTGCCTTTCCAGGTTGCTTGGTTGGCCAAACAGGGCGTATGCGTTTTTTCCTGAATATATTCAGGAAAAAACGCATACGCCCTTTTTGGCCAAGGGCATCATTGTCGAGGTTTTGCCGCTTTTCCTGTGCTTTAAAGGCGATTCGAATCTGCCTCCTGAAATCTGTTTCCTGCAATTCTGCCTTGCTTTCAAATACTCTTTGTTGCCTTCCCTCAATATATTTGTAGACGAGAGTTATCATTTATAAGTCTGCAGGTTTGTGAATTGCAGTGCCCCTGAGCTCCATTTTTCAACTCGCTCTCTTGGGAGCTGGCCGCAAAAGCGCAGGATTGCTTTAGGCCCTATTCTGCTTCCGGGCGGCAGACTGAGCCTGTGGTTAATTCTTCTTCCTGATGGGAAAATAGAGTGACCTGTGCCTGTCCCAACACCTAGAGCTAGTCTCTCATTGGTTCCCCGTCTTCCCGTTCACCCTCAGTTCAAATTGCCACCTGTATGGAACAGGAGGTTAAAGGTGCTGATTCTCCAAGGAGGGAGATTGCTAGTAAAGCGGCTGGAATGGCGAACCCGAGCACAAGGAGACGAGAAATGAGGTGCGTTTTAGAAACCTTTCCCGATCACTCGGTGGACCATCTTCTGGGTTTCTCATGCATGTTTTCGATGTAGGAAGATGCCCTTGAACCTGGAGATTTGGGACCCATGGGATGGGTACCACGCAGTATTACTTTAAAGCGTCTGCGTTTGCTCACCGAACCTCACCAAACCCCTCAGCCCCAAGAGTGTCCACCCTTATGTCTCAATCAGCTGCGGGTCTAGATATGGTCAATCCAGGTGGCATCACAGCGCCTGAACGAATTTTGTAAGAATTTCTCTCCCTTTCACTGTCTTTGTTTCACGGGTTTTTAAAATTAATTGAGTTTTATAATGGGGTTTAGCTGCTTTTCACTGCTGTGTTTATGCAGCTTTACACCCACTTGACTCACTTACAGAGAGATATCAATACATAGGTTTTAAGATTCTTACTAGTCAGATATACTCTTGGGCGGTGAATAGGGGGTGTTGAGTCCAGTTCCCTGAGCAAGGAGTAGGTCTTGTCTATTACGTATTGGGTTTATGGAACGGTATCTGAGCTAATTTGAAACCCTTGTTTTATGCATCACCCCACCTCACCTTTGCCGTTAGGCAGCCATAGTGTGTTTTCTAACCGTATGACTCTGTTCTGTTTTGTAATTCAGTTCAAGGGCAGCGGTTTTTACATTCCCTCTATAGGTGATATCTCATGATAAGTGTCTTTTTCTCTGTGACTTATTTGACTTAGAATCGTCGTACCTAAATCCACTCATCATGCTGCTACTAGCCTTATGACGTTGATTTCATGGCTGAGTGATATTCCATTGTACATAAGGACCACAACTTCTTTATCCATTTTTCTCTTTCCTGGGATATTTAAGGTGTAACGAAGTGGAGGTTCTTGTCAACAGAGCAGCCCTAAACTTTGGGGTGCTTGTGTCTTGCTGATTTTTAGTTTTCCCAATTTATACGCCCATGAGTGGAAGTGCCCTATGCTCTCTAAGCTGAGTTTTGTAAATGTTTCAGGACACACCGTACACTTCTCCAGAGTGGCTGTTGGCAATTTACATCCCGCCCATCAGCGTAGCAAGGCTCCCGTTTCTCCGTGGCCTGTCCTGCATTTCTGGTTTTGACACTTTACTCAGCATGGCCCTTTTGACCGATGGGAAGCGAGACTTCTTTGTAGCGCTGATTTGCCTTTCCAGGTTGCTTGGTTGGCCAAACAGGGCGTATGCGTTTTTTCCTGAATATATTCAGGAAAAAACGCATACGCCCTTTTTGGCCAAGGGCATCATTGTCGAGGTTTTGCCGCTTTTCCTGTGCTTTAAAGGCGATTCGAATCTGCCTCCTGAAATCTGTTTCCTGCAATTCTGCCTTGCTTTCAAATCCTCTTTGTTGCCTTCCCTCAATATATTTGTAGACGAGAGTTATCATTTATAAGTCTGCAGGTTTGTGAATTGCAGTGCCCCTGAGCTCCATTTTTCAACTCGCTCTCTTGGGAGCTGGCCGCAAAAGCGCAGGATTGCTTTAGGCCCTATTCTGCTTCCGGGCGGCAGACTGAGCCTGTGGTTAATTCTTCTTCCTGATGGGAAAATAGAGTGACCTGTGCCTGTCCCAACACCTAGAGCTAGTCTCTCATTGGTTCCCCGTCTTCCCGTTCAGGCTCAGTTCAAATTGCCACCTGTATGGAACAGGAGGTTAAAGGTGCTGATTCTCCAAGGAGGGAGATTGCTAGTAAAGCGGCTGGAATGGCGAACCCGAGCACAAGGAGACGAGAAATGAGGTGCGTTTTAGAAACCTTTCCCGATCACTCGGTGGACCATCTTCTGGGTTTCTCATGCATGTTTTCGATGTAGGAAGATGCCCTTGAACCTGGAGATTTGGGACCCATGGGATGGGTACCACGCAGTATTACTTTAAAGCGTCTGCGTTTGCTCACCGAACCTCACCAAACCCCTCAGCCCCAAGAGTGTCCACCCTTATGTCTCAATCAGCTGCGGGTCTAGATATGGTCAATCCAGGTGGCATCACAGCGCCTGAACGAATTTTGTAAGAATTTCTCTCCCTTTCACTGTCTTTGTTTCACGGGTTTTTAAAATTAATTGAGTTTTATAATGGGGTTTAGCTGCTTTTCACTGCTGTGTTTATGCAGCTTTACACCCACTTGACTCACTTACAGAGAGATATCAATACATAGGTTTTAAGATTCTTACTAGTCAGATATACTCTTGGGCGGTGAATAGGGGGTGTTGAGTCCAGTTCCCTGAGCAAGGAGTAGGTCTTCTCTATTACGTATTGGGTTTATGGAACGGTATCTGAGCTAATTTGAAACCCTTGTTTTATGCATCACCCCACCTCACCTTTGCCGTTAGGCAGCCATAGTGTGTTTTCTAACCGTATGACTCTGTTCTGTTTTGTAATTCAGTTCAAGGGCAGCGGTTTTTACATTCCCTCTATAGGTGATATCTCATGATAAGTGTCTTTTTCTGTGTGACTTATTTGACTTAGAATCGTCGTACCTAAATCCACTCATCATGCTGCTACTAGCCTTATGACGTTGATTTCATGGCTGAGTGATATTCCATTGTACATAAGGACCACAACTTCTTTATCCATTTTTCTCTTTCCTGGGATATTTAAGGTGTAACGAAGTGGAGGTTCTTGTCAACAGAGCAGCCCTAAACTTTGGGGTGCTTGTGTCTTGCTGATTTTTAGTTTTCCCAATTTATACGCCCATGAGTGGAAGTGCCCTATGCTCTCTAAGCTGAGTTTTGTAAATGTTTCAGGACACACCGTACACTTCTCCAGAGTGGCTGTTGGCAATTTACATTCCGCCCATCAGCGTAGCAAGGCTCCCATTTCTCCGTGGCCTGTCCTGCATTTCTGGTTTTGACACTTTATTCAGCATGGCCCTTTTGACCGATGGGAAGCGAGACTTCTTTGTAGCGCTGATTTGCCTTTCCAGGTTGCTTGGTTGGCCAAAAAGGGCGTATGCGTTTTTTCCTGAATATATTCAGGAAAAAACGCATACGCCCTTTTTGGCCAAGGGCATCATTGTCGAGGTTTTGCCGCTTTTCCTGTGCTTTAAAGGCGATTCGAATCTGCCTCCTGAAATCTGTTTCCTGCAATTCTGCCTTGCTTTCAAATCCTCTTTGTTGCCTTCCCTCAATATATTTGTAGACGAGAGTTATCATTTATAAGTCTGCAGGTTTGTGAATTGCAGTGCCCCTGAGCTCCATTTTTCAACTCGCTCTCTTGGGAGCTGGCCGCAAAAGCGCAGGATTGCTTTAGGCCCTATTCTGCTTCCGGGCGGCAGACTGAGCCTGTGGTTAATTCTTCTTCCTGATGGGAAAATAGAGTGACCTGTGCCTGTCCCAACACCTAGAGCTAGTCTCTCATTGGTTCCCCCTCTTCCCGTTCACCCTCAGGACAAATTGCAACCTGTATGGAACAGGAGGTTAAAGGTGCTGATTCTCCAAGGAGGGAGATTGCTAGTAAAGCGGCTGGAATGGCGAACCCGAGCACAAGGAGATGAGAAATGAGGTGCGTTTTAGAAACCTTTCCCGTTCACTCGGTGGACCGTCTTCTGGGTTTCTCATGCATGTTTTCGATGTAGGAAGATGCCCTTGAACCTGGAGATTTGGGACCCATGGGATGGGTACCACGCAGTATTACTTTAAAGCGTCTGCGTTTGCTCACCCAACCTCACCAAACCTCTCAGCCCCAAGAGTGTCCACCCTTATGTCTCAATCAGCTGCGGGTCTAGATATGGTCAATCCAGGTGGCATCACAGCCCCTGAACGAATTTTGTAAGAATTTCTCTCCCTTTCACTGTCTTTGTTTCACGGGTTTTTAAAATTAATTGAGTTTTATAATGGGGTTTAGCTGCTTTTCACTGCTGTGTTTATGCAGCTTTACACCCACTTGACTCACTTACTGAGAGATATCAATACATAGGTTTTAAGATTCTTACTAGTCAGATATATTCTTGGGCGGTGAATAGGGGGTGTTGAGTCCAGTTCCCTGAGCAAGGAGTAGGTCTTGTCTATTACGTATTGGGTTTATGGAACGGTATCTGAGCTAATTTGAAACCCTTGTTTTATGCATCACCCCACCTCACCTTTCCCGTTAGGCAGCCATAGTGTGTTTTCTAACCGTGTGGCTCTGTTCTGTTTTGTAATTCAGTTCAAGAGTAGCGGTTTTTACATTCCCTCTATAAGTGATATCTTATGATAAGTGTCTTTTTCTGTGTGATTTATTTCACTTAGAATCGTCGTACCTAAATCCACTCATCATGCTGCTACTAGCCTTATGACGTTGATTTCATGGCTGAGTGATATTCCATTGTACATAAGGACCACAACTTCTTTATCCATTTTTCTCTTTCCTGGGATATTTAAGGTGTAACGAAGTGGAGGTTCTTGTCAACAGAGCAGCCCTAAACTTTGGGGTGCTTGTGTCTTGCTGATTTTTAGTTTTCCCAATTTATACGCCCATGAGTGGAAGTGCCCTATGCTCTCTAAGCTGAGTTTTGTAAATGTTTCAGGACACACCGTACACTTCTCCAGAGTGGCTGTTGGCAATTTACATCCCGCCCATCAGCGTAGCAGGCTCCCGTTTCTCCGTGGCCTGTCCTGCATTTCTGGTTTTGACACTTTATTCAGCATGGCCCTTTTGACCGATGGGAAGCGAGACTTCTTTGTAGCGCTGATTTGCCTTTCCAGGTTGCTTGGTTGGCCAAACAGGGCGTATGCGTTTTTTCCTGAATATATTCAGGAAAAAACGCATACGCCCTTTTTGGCCAAGGGCATCATTGTCGAGGTTTTGCCGCTTTTCCTGTGCTTTAAAGGCGATTCGAATCTGCCTCCTGAAATCTGTTTCCTGCAATTCTGCCTTGCTTTCAAATACTCTTTGTTGCCTTCCCTCAATATATTTGTAGACGAGAGTTATCATTTATAAGTCTGCAGGTTTGTGAATTGCAGTGCCCCTGAGCTCCATTTTTCAACTCGCTCTCTTGGGAGCTGGCCGCAAAAGCGCAGGATTGCTTTAGGCCCTATTCTGCTTCCGGGCGGCAGACTGAGCCTGTGGTTAATTCTTCTTCCTGATGGGAAAATAGAGTGACCTGTGCCTGTCCCAACACCTAGAGCTAGTCTCTCATTGGTTCCCCGTCTTCCCGTTCACCCTCAGTTCAAATTGCCACCTGTATGGAACAGGAGGTTAAAGGTGCTGATTCTCCAAGGAGGGAGATTGCTAGTAAAGCGGCTGGAATGGCGAACCCGAGCACAAGGAGACGAGAAATGAGGTGCGTTTTAGAAACCTTTCCCGATCACTCGGTGGACCATCTTCTGGGTTTCTCATGCATGTTTTCGATGTAGGAAGATGCCCTTGAACCTGGAGATTTGGGACCCATGGGATGGGTACCACGCAGTATTACTTTAAAGCGTCTGCGTTTGCTCACCGAACCTCACCAAACCCCTCAGCCCCAAGAGTGTCCACCCTTATGTCTCAATCAGCTGCGGGTCTAGATATGGTCAATCCAGGTGGCATCACAGCGCCTGAACGAATTTTGTAAGAATTTCTCTCCCTTTCACTGTCTTTGTTTCACGGGTTTTTAAAATTAATTGAGTTTTATAATGGGGTTTAGCTGCTTTTCACTGCTGTGTTTATGCAGCTTTACACCCACTTGACTCACTTACAGAGAGATATCAATACATAGGTTTTAAGATTCTTACTAGTCAGATATACTCTTGGGCGGTGAATAGGGGGTGTTGAGTCCAGTTCCCTGAGCAAGGAGTAGGTCTTGTCTATTACGTATTGGGTTTATGGAACGGTATCTGAGCTAATTTGAAACCCTTGTTTTATGCATCACCCCACCTCACCTTTGCCGTTAGGCAGCCATAGTGTGTTTTCTAACCGTATGACTCTGTTCTGTTTTGTAATTCAGTTCAAGGGCAGCGGTTTTTACATTCCCTCTATAGGTGATATCTCATGATAAGTGTCTTTTTCTCTGTGACTTATTTGACTTAGAATCGTCGTACCTAAATCCACTCATCATGCTGCTACTAGCCTTATGACGTTGATTTCATGGCTGAGTGATATTCCATTGTACATAAGGACCACAACTTCTTTATCCATTTTTCTCTTTCCTGGGATATTTAAGGTGTAACGAAGTGGAGGTTCTTGTCAACAGAGCAGCCCTAAACTTTGGGGTGCTTGTGTCTTGCTGATTTTTAGTTTTCCCAATTTATACGCCCATGAGTGGAAGTGCCCTATGCTCTCTAAGCTGAGTTTTGTAAATGTTTCAGGACACACCGTACACTTCTCCAGAGTGGCTGTTGGCAATTTACATCCCGCCCATCAGCGTAGCAAGGCTCCCGTTTCTCCGTGGCCTGTCCTGCATTTCTGGTTTTGACACTTTATTCAGCATGGCCCTTTTGACCGATGGGAAGCGAGACTTCTTTGTAGCGCTGATTTGCCTTTCCAGGTTGCTTGGTTGGCCAAAAAGGGCGTATGCGTTTTTTCCTGAATATATTCAGGAAAAAACGCATATGCCCTTTTTGGCCAAGGGCATCATTGTCGAGGTTTTGCCGCTTTTCCTGTGCTTTAAAGGCGATTCGAATCTGCCTCCTGAAATCTGTTTCCTGCAATTCTGCCTTGCTTTCAAATCCTCTTTGTTGCCTTCCCTCAATATATTTGTAGACGAGAGTTATCATTTATAAGTCTGCAGGTTTGTGAATTGCAGTGCCCCTGAGCTCCATTTTTCAACTCGCTCTCTTGGGAGCTGGCCGCAAAAGCGCAGGATTGCTTTAGGCCCTATTCTGCTTCCGGGCGGCAGACTGAGCCTGTGGTTAATTCTTCTTCCTGATGGGAAAAGAGTGACCTGTGCCTGTCCCAACACCTAGAGCTAGTCTCTCATTGGTTCCCCCTCTTCCCGTTCACCCTCAGGACAAATTGCAACCTGTATGGAACAGGAGGTTAAAGGTGCTGATTCTCCAAGGAGGGAGATTGCTAGTAAAGCGGCTGGAATGGCGAACCCGAGCACAAGGAGATGAGAAATGAGGTGCGTTTTAGAAACCTTTCCCGTTCACTCGGTGGACCGTCTTCTGGGTTTCTCATGCATGTTTTCGATGTAGGAAGATGCCCTTGAACCTGGAGATTTGGGACCCATGGGATGGGTACCACGCAGTATTACTTTAAAGCGTCTGCGTTTGCTCACCCAACCTCACCAAACCTCTCAGCCCCAAGAGTGTCCACCCTTATGTCTCAATCAGCTGCGTGTCTAGATATGGTCAATCCAGGTGGCATCACAGCCCCTGAACGAATTTTGTAAGAATTTCTCTCCCTTTCACTGTCTTTGTTTCACGGGTTTTTAAAATTAATTGAGTTTTATAATGGGGTTTAGCTGCTTTTCACTGCTGTGTTTATGCAGCTTTACACCCACTTGACTCACTTACAGAGAGATATCAATACATAGGTTTTAAGATTCTTACTAGTCAGATATACTCTTGGGCGGTGAATAGGGGGTGTTGAGTCCAGTTCCCTGAGCAAGGAGTAGGTCTTGTCTATTACGTATTGGGTTCATGGAACGGTATCTGAGCTAATTTGAAACCCTTGTTTTATGCATCACCCCACCTCACCTTTCCCGTTAGGCAGCCATAGTGTGTTTTCTAACCGAGTGACTCTGTTCTGTTTTGTAATTCAGTTCAAGGGCAGCGGTTTTTACATTCCCTCTATAGGTGATATCTTATGATAAGTGTCTTTTTCTGTGTGACTTATTTGACTTAGATTCGTCGTACCTAAATCCACTCATCATGCTGCTACTAGCCTTATGACGTTGATTTCATGGCTGAGTGATATTCCATTGTACATAAGGACCACAACTTCTTTATCCATTTTTCTCTTTCCTGGGATATTTAAGGTGTAACGAAGTGGAGGTTCTTGTCAACAGAGCAGCCCTAAACTTTGGGGTGCTTGTGTCTTGCTGATTTTTAGTTTTCCCAATTTATACGCCCATGAGTGGAAGTGCCCTATGCTCTCTAAGCTGAGTTTTGTAAATGTTTCAGGACACACCGTACACTTCTCCAGAGTGGCTGTTGGCAATTTACATCCCGCCCATCAGCGTAGCAAGGCTCCCGTTTCTCCGTGGCCTGTCCTGCATTTCTGGTTTTGACACTTTATTCAGCATGGCCCTTTTGACCGATGGGAAGCGAGACTTCTTTGTAGCGCTGATTTGCCTTTCCAGGTTGCTTGGTTGGCCAAACAGGGCGTATGCGTTTTTTCCTGAATATATTCAGGAAAAAACGCATACGCCCTTTTTGGCCAAGGGCATCATTGTCGAGGTTTTGCCGCTTTTCCTGTGCTTTAAAGGCGATTCGAATCTGCCTCCTGAAATCTGTTTCCTGCAATTCTGCCTTGCTTTCAAATACTCTTTGTTGCCTTCCCTCAATATATTTGTAGACGAGAGTTATCATTTATAAGTCTGCAGGTTTGTGAATTGCAGTGCCCCTGAGCTCCATTTTTCAACTCGCTCTCTTGGGAGCTGGCCGCAAAAGCGCAGGATTGCTTTAGGCCCTATTCTGCTTCCGGGCGGCAGACTGAGCCTGTGGTTAATTCTTCTTCCTGATGGGAAAATAGAGTGACCTGTGCCTGTCCCAACACCTAGAGCTAGTCTCTCATTTGTTCCCCGTCTTCCCGTTCAGGCTCAGTTCAAATTGCCACCTGTATGGAACAGGAGGTTAAAGGTGCTGATTCTCCAAGGAGGGAGATTGCTAGTAAAGCGGCTGGAATGGCGAACCCGAGCACAAGGAGACGAGAAATGAGGTGCGTTTTAGAAACCTTTCCCGATCACTCGGTGGACCATCTTCTGGGTTTCTCATGCATGTTTTCGATGTAGGAAGATGCCCTTGAACCTGGAGATTTGGGACCCATGGGATGGGTACCACGCAGTATTACTTTAAAGCGTCTGCGTTTGCTCACCGAACCTCACCAAACCCCTCAGCCCCAAGAGTGTCCACCCTTATGTCTCAATCAGCTGCGGGTCTAGATATGGTCAATCCAGGTGGCATCACAGCGCCTGAACGAATTTTGTAAGAATTTCTCTCCCTTTCACTGTCTTTGTTTCACGGGTTTTTAAAATTAATTGAGTTTTATAATGGGGTTTAGCTGCTTTTCACTGCTGTGTTTATGCAGCTTTACACCCACTTGACTCACTTACAGAGAGATATCAATACATAGGTTTTAAGATTCTTACTAGTCAGATATACTCTTGGGCGGTGAATAGGGGGTGTTGAGTCCAGTTCCCTGAGCAAGGAGTAGGTCTTCTCTATTACGTATTGGGTTTATGGAACGGTATCTGAGCTAATTTGAAACCCTTGTTTTATGCATCACCCCACCTCACCTTTGCCGTTAGGCAGCCATAGTGTGTTTTCTAACCGTATGACTCTGTTCTGTTTTGTAATTCAGTTCAAGGGCAGCGGTTTTTACATTCCCTCTATAGGTGATATCTCATGATAAGTGTCTTTTTCTGTGTGACTTATTTGACTTAGAATCGTCGTACCTAAATCCACTCATCATGCTGCTACTAGCCTTATGACGTTGATTTCATGGCTGAGTGATATTCCATTGTACATAAGGACCACAACTTCTTTATCCATTTTTCTCTTTCCTGGGATATTTAAGGTGTAACGAAGTGGAGGTTCTTGTCAACAGAGCAGCCCTAAACTTTGGGGTGCTTGTGTCTTGCTGATTTTTAGTTTTCCCAATTTATACGCCCATGAGTGGAAGTGCCCTATGCTCTCTAAGCTGAGTTTTGTAAATGTTTCAGGACACACCGTACACTTCTCCAGAGTGGCTGTTGGCAATTTACATTCCGCCCATCAGCGTAGCAAGGCTCCCATTTCTCCGTGGCCTGTCCTGCATTTCTGGTTTTGACACTTTATTCAGCATGGCCCTTTTGACCGATGGGAAGCGAGACTTCTTTGTAGCGCTGATTTGCCTTTCCAGGTTGCTTGGTTGGCCAAAAAGGGCGTATGCGTTTTTTCCTGAATATATTCAGGAAAAAACGCATACGCCCTTTTTGGCCAAGGGCATCATTGTCGAGGTTTTGCCGCTTTTCCTGTGCTTTAAAGGCGATTCGAATCTGCCTCCTGAAATCTGTTTCCTGCAATTCTGCCTTGCTTTCAAATCCTCTTTGTTGCCTTCCCTCAATATATTTGTAGACGAGAGTTATCATTTATAAGTCTGCAGGTTTGTGAATTGCAGTGCCCCTGAGCTCCATTTTTCAACTCGCTCTCTTGGGAGCTGGCCGCAAAAGCGCAGGATTGCTTTAGGCCCTATTCTGCTTCCGGGCGGCAGACTGAGCCTGTGGTTAATTCTTCTTCCTGATGGGAAAATAGAGTGACCTGTGCCTGTCCCAACACCTAGAGCTAGTCTCTCATTGGTTCCCCCTCTTCCCGTTCACCCTCAGGACAAATTGCAACCTGTATGGAACAGGAGGTTAAAGGTGCTGATTCTCCAAGGAGGGAGATTGCTAGTAAAGCGGCTGGAATGGCGAACCCGAGCACAAGGAGATGAGAAATGAGGTGCGTTTTAGAAACCTTTCCCGTTCACTTCGGTGGACCGTCTTCTGGGTTTCTCATGCATGTTTTCGATGTAGGAAGATGCCCTTGAACCTGGAGATTTGGGACCCATGGGATGGGTACCACGCAGTATTACTTTAAAGCGTCTGCGTTTGCTCACCCAACCTCACCAAACCTCTCAGCCCCAAGAGTGTCCACCCTTATGTCTCAATCAGCTGCGGGTCTAGATATGGTCAATCCAGGTGGCATCACAGCCCCTGAACGAATTTTGTAAGAATTTCTCTCCCTTTCACTGTCTTTGTTTCACGGGTTTTTAAAATTAATTGAGTTTTATAATGGGGTTTAGCTGCTTTTCACTGCTGTGTTTATGCAGCTTTACACCCACTTGACTCACTTACTGAGAGATATCAATACATAGGTTTTAAGATTCTTACTAGTCAGATATATTCTTGGGCGGTGAATAGGGGGTGTTGAGTCCAGTTCCCTGAGCAAGGAGTAGGTCTTGTCTATTACGTATTGGGTTTATGGAACGGTATCTGAGCTAATTTGAAACCCTTGTTTTATGCATCACCCCACCTCACCTTTCCCGTTAGGCAGCCATAGTGTGTTTTCTAACCGTGTGACTCTGTTCTGTTTTGTAATTCAGTTCAAGAGTAGCGGTTTTTACATTCCCTCTATAAGTGATATCTTATGATAAGTGTCTTTTTCTGTGTGATTTATTTCACTTAGAATCGTCGTACCTAAATCCACTCATCATGCTGCTACTAGCCTTATGACGTTGATTTCATGGCTGAGTGATATTCCATTGTACATAAGGACCACAACTTCTTTATCCATTTTTCTCTTTCCTGGGATATTTAAGGTGTAACGAAGTGGAGGTTCTTGTCAACAGAGCAGCCCTAAACTTTGGGGTGCTTTTGTCTAGCTGATTTTAGTTTTCCCAATTTATACGCCCATGAGTGGAAGTGCCCTATGCTCTCTAAGCTGAGTTTTGTAAATGTTTCAGGACACACCGTACACTTCTCCAGAGTGGCTGTTGGCAATTTACATCCCGCCCATCAGCGTAGCAAGGCTCCCGTTTCTCCGTGGCCTGTCCTGCATTTCTGGTTTTGACACTTTATTCAGCATGGCCCTTTTGACCGATGGGAAGCGAGACTTCTTTGTAGCGCTGATTTGCCTTTCCAGGTTGCTTGGTTGGCCAAAAAGGGCGTATGCGTTTTTTCCTGAATATATTCAGGAAAAAACGCATACGCCCTTTTTGGCCAAGGGCATCATTGTCGAGGTTTTGCCGCTTTTCCTGTGCTTTAAAGGCGATTCGAATCTGCCTCCTGAAATCTGTTTCCTGCAATTCTGCCTTGCTTTCAAATCCTCTTTGTTGCCTTCCCTCAATATATTTGTAGACGAGAGTTATCATTTATAAGTCTGCAGGTTTGTGAATTGCAGTGCCCCTGAGCTCCATTTTTCAACTCGCTCTCTTGGGAGCTGGCCGCAAAAGCGCAGGATTGCTTTAGGCCCTATTCTGCTTCCGGGCGGCAGACTGAGCCTGTGGTTAATTCTTCTTCCTGATGGGAAAATAGAGTGGCCTGTGCCTGTCCCAACACCTAGAGCTAGTCTCTCATTGGTTCCCCGTCTTCCCGTTCACCCTCAGTTCAAATTGCCACCTGTATGGAAAAGGAGGTTAAAGGTGCTGATTCTCCAAGGAGGGAGATTGCTAGTAAAGCGGCTGGAATGGCGAACCCGAGCACAAGGAGACGTGAAATGAGGTGCGTTTTAGAAACCTTTCCCGATCACTCGGTGGACCGTCTTCTGGGTTTCTCATGCATGTTTTCGATGTAGGAAGATGCCCTTGAACCTGGAGATTTGGGACCCATGGGATGGGTACCACGCAGTATTACTTTAAAGCGTCTGCGTTTGCTCACCGAACCTCACCAAACCCCTCAGCCCCAAGAGTGTCCACCCTTATGTCTCAATCAGCTGCGGGTCTAGATATGGTCAATCCAGGTGGCATCACAGCGCCTGAACGAATTTTGTAAGAATTTCTCTCCCTTTCACTGTCTTTGTTTCACGGGTTTTTAAAATTAATTGAGTTTTATAATGGGGTTTAGCTGCTTTTCACTGCTGTGTTTATGCAGCTTTACACCCACTTGACTCACTTACAGAGAGATATCAATACATAGGTTTTAAGATTCTTACTAGTCAGATATACTCTTGGGCGGTGAATAGGGGGTGTTGAGTCCAGTTCCCTGAGCAAGGAGTAGGTCTTGTCTATTACGTATTGGGTTTATGGAACGGTATCTGAGCTAATTTGAAACCCTTGTTTTATGCATCACCCCACCTCACCTTTGCCGTTAGGCACCCATAGTGTGTATTCTAACCGTATGACTCTGTTCTGTTTTGTAATTCAGTTCAAGGGCAGCGGTTTTTACATTCCCTCTATAGGTGATATCTCATGATAAGTGTCTTTTTCTGTGTGACTTATTTGACTTAGAATCGTCGTACCTAAATCCACTCATCATGCTGCTACTAGCCTTATGACGTTGATTTCATGGCTGAGTGATATTCCATTGTACATAAGGACCACAACTTCTTTATCCATTTTTCTCTTTCCTGGGATATTTAAGGTGTAACGAAGTGGAGGTTCTTGTCAACAGAGCAGCCCTAAACTTTGGGGTGCTTGTGTCTTGCTGATTTTTAGTTTTCCCAATTTATACGCCCATGAGTGGAAGTGCCCTATGCTCTCTAAGCTGAGTTTTGTAAATGTTTCAGGACACACCGTACACTTCTCCAGAGTGGCTGTTGGCAATTTACATCCCGCCCATCAGCGTAGCAAGGCTCCCGTTTCTCCGTGGCCTGTCCTGTATTTCTGGTTTTGACACATTATTCAGCATGGCCCTTTTGACCGATGGGAAGCGAGACTTCTTTGTAGCGCTGATTTGCCTTTCCAGGTTGCTTGGTTGGCCAAAAAGGGCGTATGCGTTTTTTCCTGAATATATTCAGGAAAAAACGCATACGCCCTTTTTGGCCAAGGGCATCATTGTCGAGGTTTTGCCGCTTTTCCTGTGCTTTAAAGGCGATTCGAATCTGCCTCCTGAAATCTGTTTCCTGCAATTCTGCCTTGCTTTCAAATCCTCTTTGTTGCCTTCCCTCAATATATTTGTAGACGAGAGTTATCATTTATAAGTCTGCAGGTTTGTGAATTGCAGTGCCCCTGAGCTCCATTTTTCAACTCGCTCTCTTGGGAGCTGGCCGCAAAAGCGCAGGATTGCTTTAGGCCCTATTCTGCTTCCGGGCGGCAGACTGAGCCTGTGGTTAATTCTTCTTCCTGATGGGAAAATAGAGTGACCTGTGCCTGTCCCAACACCTAGAGCTAGTCTCTCATTGGTTCCCCCTCTTCCCGTTCACCCTCAGGACAAATTGCAACCTGTATGGAACAGGAGGTTAAAGGTGCTGATTCTCCAAGGAGGGAGATTGCTAGTAAAGCGGCTGGAATGGCGAACCCGAGCACAAGGAGATGAGAAATGAGGTGCGTTTTAGAAACCTTTCCCGTTCACTCGGTGGACCGTCTTCTGGGTTTCTCATGCATGTTTTCGATGTAGGAAGATGCCCTTGAACCTGGAGATTTGGGACCCATGGGATGGGTACCAGGCAGTATTACTTTAAAGCGTCTGCGTTTGCTCACCCAACCTCACCAAACCTCTCAGCCCCAAGAGTGTCCACCCTTATGTCTCAATCAGCTGCGGGTCTAGATATGGTCAATCCAGGTGGCATCACAGCCCCTGAACGAATTTTGTAAGAATTTCTCTCCCTTTCACTGTCTTTGTTTCACGGGTTTTTAAAATTAATTGGGTTTTATAATGGGGTTTAGCTGCTTTTCACTGCTGTGTTTATGCAGCTTTACACCCACTTGACTCACTTACTGAGAGATATCAATACATAGGTTTTAAGATTCTTACTAGTCAGATATATTCTTGGGCGGTGAATAGGGGGTGTTGAGTCCAGTTCCCTGAGCAAGGAGTAGGTCTTGTCTATTACATATTGGGTTTATGGAACGGTATCTGAGCTAATTTGAAACCCTTGTTTTATGCATCACCCCACCTCACCTTTCCCGTTAGGCAGCCATAGTGTGTTTTCTAACCGTGTGACTCTGTTCTGTTTTGTAATTCAGTTCAAGAGTAGCGGTTTTTACATTCCCTCTATAAGTGATATCTTATGATAAGTGTCTTTTTCTGTGTGATTTATTTCACTTAGAATCGTCGTACCTAAATCCACTCATCATGCTGCTACTAGCCTTATGACGTTGATTTCATGGCTGAGTGATATTCCATTGTACATAAGGACCACAACTTCTTTATCCATTTTTCTCTTTCCTGGGATATTTAAGGTGTAACGAAGTGGAGGTTCTTGTCAACAGAGCAGCCCTAAACTTTGGGGTGCTTTTGTCTAGCTGATTTTTAGTTTTCCCAATTTATACGCCCATGAGTGGAAGTGCCCTATGCTCTCTAAGCTGAGTTTTGTAAATGTTTCAGGACACACCGTACACTTCTCCAGAGTGGCTGTTGGCAATTTACATCCCGCCCATCAGCGTAGCAAGGCTCCCGTTTCTCCGTGGCCTGTCCTGCATTTCTGGTTTTGACACTTTATTCAGCATGGCCCTTTTGACCGATGGGAAGCGAGACTTCTTTGTAGCGCTGATTTGCCTTTCCAGGTTGCTTGGTTGGCCAAAAAGGGCGTATGCGTTTTTTCCTGAATATATTCAGGAAAAAACGCATACGCCCTTTTTGGCCAAGGGCATCATTGTCGAGGTTTTGCCGCTTTTCCTGTGCTTTAAAGGCGATTCGAATCTGCCTCCTGAAATCTGTTTCATGCAATTCTGCCTTGCTTTCAAATCCTCTTTGTTGCCTTCCCTCAATATATTTGTAGACGAGAGTTATCATTTATAAGTCTGCAGGTTTGTGAATTGCAGTGCCCCTGAGCTCCATTTTTCAACTCGCTCTCTTGGGAGCTGGCCGCAAAAGCGCAGGATTGCTTTAGGCCCTATTCTGCTTCCGGGCGGCAGACTGAGCCTGTGGTTAATTCTTCTTCCTGATGGGAAAATAGAGTGGCCTGTGCCTGTCCCAACACCTAGAGCTAGTCTCTCATTGGTTCCCCGTCTTCCCGTTCACCCTCAGTTCAAATTGCCACCTGTATGGAACAGGAGGTTAAAGGTGCTGATTCTCCAAGGAGGGAGATTGCTAGTAAAGCGGCTGGAATGGCGAACCCGAGCACAAGGAGACGAGAAATGAGGTGCGTTTTAGAAACCTTTCCCGATCACTCGGTGGACCATCTTCTGGGTTTCTCATGCATGTTTTCGATGTAGGAAGATGCCCTTGAACCTGGAGATTTGGGACCCATGGGATGGGTACCACGCAGTATTACTTTAAAGCGTCTGCGTTTGCTCACCGAACCTCACCAAACCCCTCAGCCCCAAGAGTGTCCACCCTTATGTCTCAATCAGCTGCGGGTCTAGATATGGTCAATCCAGGTGGCATCACAGCGCCTGAACGAATTTTGTAAGAATTTCTCTCCCTTTCACTGTCTTTGTTTCACGGGTTTTTAAAATTAATTGAGTTTTATAATGGGGTTTAGCTGCTTTTCACTGCTGTGTTTATGCAGCTTTACACCCACTTGACTCACTTACAGAGAGATATCAATACATAGGTTTTAAGATTCTTACTAGTCAGATATACTCTTGGGCGGTGAATAGGGGGTGTTGAGTCCAGTTCCCTGAGCAAGGAGTAGGTCTTGTCTATTACGTATTGGGTTTATGGAACGGTATCTGAGCTAATTTGAAACCCTTGTTTTATGCATCACCTCACCTCACCTTTCCCGTTAGGCAGCCATAGTGTGTTTTCTAACCGTGTGACTCTGTTCTGTTTTGTAATTCAGTTCAAGGGCAGCGGTTTTTACATTCCCTCTATAGGTGATATCTTATGATAAGTGTCTTTTTCTGTGTGACTTATTTGACTTAGAATCGTCGTACCTAAATCCACTCATCATGCTGCTACTAGCCTTATGACGTTGATTTCATGGCTGAGTGATATTCCATTGTAAATAAGGACCACAACTTCTTTATCCATGTTTCTCTTTCCTGGGATATTTAAGGTGTAACGAAGTGGAGGTTCTTGTCAACAGAGCAGCCCTAAACTTTGGGGTGCTTGTGTCTTGCTGATTTTTAGTTTTCCCAATTTATACGCCCATGAGTGGAAGTGCCCTATGCTCTCTAAGCTGAGTTTTGTAAATGTTTCAGGACACACCGTACACTTCTCCAGAGTGGCTGTTGGCAATTTACATCCCGCCCATCAGCGTAGCAAGGCTCCCGTTTCTCCGTGGCCTGTCCTGCATTTCTGGTTTTGACACTTTATTCAGCATGGCCCTTTTGACCGATGGGAAGCGAGACTTCTTTGTAGCGCTGATTTGCCTTTCCAGGTTGCTTGGTTGGCCAAAAAGGGCGTATGCGTTTTTTCCTGAATATATTCAGGAAAAAACGCATACGCCCTTTTTGGCCAAGGGCATCATTGTCGAGGTTTTGCCGCTTTTCCTGTGCTTTAAAGGCGATTCGAATCTGCCTCCTGAAATCTGTTTCCTGCAATTCTGCCTTGCTTTCAAATCCTCTTTGTTGCCTTCCCTCAATATATTTGTAGACGAGAGTTATCATTTATAAGTCTGCAGGTTTGTGAATTGCAGTGCCCCTGAGCTCCATTTTTCAACTCGCTCTCTTGGGAGCTGGCCGCAAAAGCGCAGGATTGCTTTAGGCCCTATTCTGCTTCCGGGCGGCAGACTGAGCCTGTGGTTAATTCTTCTTCCTGATGGGAAAATAGAGTGGCCTGTGCCTGTCCCAACACCTAGAGCTAGTCTCTCATTGGTTCCCCGTCTTCCCGTTCACCCTCAGTTCAAATTGCCACCTGTATGGAACAGGAGGTTAAAGGTGCTGATTCTCCAAGGAGGGAGATTGCTAGTAAAGCGGCTGGAATGGCGAACCCGAGCACAAGGAGACGAGAAATGAGGTGCGTTTTAGAAACCTTTCCCGATCACTCGGTGGACCATCTTCTGGGTTTCTCATGCATGTTTTCGATGTAGGAAGATGCCCTTGAACCTGGAGATTTGGGACCCATGGGATGGGTACCACGCAGTATTACTTTAAAGCGTCTGCGTTTGCTCACCGAACCTCACCAAACCCCTCAGCCCCAAGAGTGTCCACCCTTATGTCTCAATCAGCTGCGGGTCTAGATATGGTCAATCCAGGTGGCATCACAGCGCCTGAACGAATTTTGTAAGAATTTCTCTCCCTTTCACTGTCTTTGTTTCACGGGTTTTTAAAATTAATTGAGTTTTATAATGGGGTTTAGCTGCTTTTCACTGCTGTGTTTATGCAGCTTTACACCCACTTGACTCACTTACAGAGAGATATCAATACATAGGTTTTAAGATTCTTACTAGTCAGATATACTCTTGGGCGGTGAATAGGGGGTGTTGAGTCCAGTTCCCTGAGCAAGGAATAGGTCTTGTCTATTACGTATTGGGTTTATGGAACGGTATCTGAGCTAATTTGAAACCCTTGTTTTATGCATCACCCCACCTCACCTTTCCCGTTAGGCAGCCATAGTGTGTTTTCTAACCGTGTGACTCTGTTCTGTTTTGTAATTCAGTTCAAGGGCAGCGGTTTTTACATTCCCTCTATAGGTGATATCTTATGATAAGTGTCTTTTTCTGTGTGACTTATTTGACTTAGAATCGTCGTAACTAAATCCACTCATCATGCTGCTACTAGCCTTATGATGTTGATTTCATGGCTGAGTGATATTCCATTGTACATAAGGACCACAACTTCTTTATCCATGTTTCTCTTTCCTGGGATATTTAAGGTGTAACGAAGTGGAGGTTCTTGTCAACAGAGCAGCCCTAAACTTTGGGGTGCTTGTGTCTTGCTGATTTTTAGTTTTCCCAATGTATACGCCCATGAGTGGAAGTGCCCTATGCTCTCTAAGCTGAGTTTTGTAAATGTTTCAGGACACACCGTACACTTCTCCAGAGTGGCTGTTGGCAATTTACATCCCGCCCATCAGCGTAGCAAGGCTCCCGTTTCTCCGTGGCCTGTCCTGCATTTCTGGATTTGACACTTTATTCAGCATGGCCCTTTTGACCGATGGGAAGCGAGACTTCTTTGTAGCGCTGATTTGCCTTTCCAGGTTGCTTGGTTGGCCAAAAAGGGCGTATGCGTTTTTTCCTGAATATATTCAGGAAAAAACGCATACGCCCTTTTTGGCCAAGGGCATCATTGTCGAGGTTTTGCCGCTTTTCCTGTGCTTTAAAGGCGATTCGAATCTGCCTCCTGAAATCTGTTTCCTGCAATTCTGCCTTGCTTTCAAATCCTCTTTGTTGCCTTCCCTCAATATATTTGTAGACGAGAGTTATCATTTATAAGTCTGCAGGTTTGTGAATTGCAGTGCCCCTGAGCTCCATTTTTCAACTCGCTCTCTTGGGAGCTGGCCGCAAAAGCGCAGGATTGCTTTAGGCCCTATTCTGCTTCCGGGCGGCAGACTGAGCCTGTGGTTAATTCTTCTTCCTGATGGGAAAATAGAGTGACCTGTGCCTGTCCCAACACCTAGAGCTAGTCTCTCATTGGTTCCCCGTCTTCCCGTTCACCCTCAGGACAAATTGCCACCTGTATGGAACAGGAGGTTAAAGGTGCTGATTCTCCAAGGAGGGAGATTGCTAGTAAAGCGGCTGGAATGGCGAACCCGAGCACAAGGAGATGAGAAATGAGGTGCGTTTTAGAAACCTTTCCCGATCACTCGGTGGACCATCTTCTGGGTTTCTCATGCATGTTTTCAATGTAGGAAGATGCCCTTGAACCTGGAGATTTGGGACCCATGGGATGGGTACCAAGCAGTATTACTTTAAAGCGTCTGCGTTTGCTCACCCAACCTCACCAAACCTCTCAGCCCCAAGAGTGTCCACCCTTATGTCTCAATCAGCTGCGGGTCAAGATTTGGTCAATCCAGGTGGCATCACAGCCCCTGAACGAATTCTGTAAGAATTTCTCTCTCTTTCACTGTCTTTGTTTCACGGGTTTTTAAAATTAATTGAGTTTTATAATGGGGTTTAGCTGCTTTTCACTGCTGTGTTTATGCAGCTTTACACCCACTTGACTCACTTACAGAGAGATATCAATAGATAGGTTTTAAGATTCTTACTAGTCAGATATATTCTTGGGCGGTGAATAGGGGGTGTTGAGTCCAGTTCCCTGAGCAAGGAGTAGGTCTTGTCTATTACGTATTGGGTTTATGGAACGGTATCTGAGCTAATTTGAAACCCTTGTTTTATGCATCACCCCACCTCACCTTTCCCGTTAGGCAGCCATAGTGTGTTTTCTAACCGTGTGACTCTGTTCTGTTTTGTAATTCAGTTCAAGGGTAGCGGTTTTTACATTCCCTCTATAAGTGATATCTTATGATAAGTGTCTTTTTCTGTGTGACTTATTTCACTTAGAATCGTCGTAACTAAATCCACTCATCATGCTGCTACTAGCCTTATGACGTTGATTTCATGGCTGAGTGATATTCCATTGTACATAAGGACCACAACTTCTTTATCCATTTTTCTCTTTCCTGGGATATTTAAGGTGTAACGAAGTGGAGGTTCTTGTCAACAGAGCAGCCCTAAACTTTGGGGTGCTTGTGTCTTGCTGATTTTTAGTTTTCCCAATGTATACGCCCATGAGTGGAAGTGCCCTATGCTCTCTAAGCTGAGTTTTGTAAATGTTTCAGGACACACCGTACACTTCTCCAGAGTGGCTGTTGGCAATTTACATCCCGCCCATCAGCGTAGCAAGGCTCCCGTTTCTCCGTGGCCTGTCCTGCATTTCTGGTTTTGACACTTTATTCAGCATGGCCCTTTTGACCGATGGGAAGCGAGACTTCTTTGTAGCGCTGATTTGCCTTTCCAGGTTGCTTGGTTGGCCAAACAGGGCGTATGCGTTTTTTCCTGAATATATTCAGGAAAAAACGCATACGCCCTGTTTGGCCAAGGGCATCATTGTCGAGGTTTTGCCGCTTTTCCTGTGCTTTAAAGGCGATTCGAATCTGCCTCCTGAAATCTGTTTCCTGCAATTCTGCCTTGCTTTCAAATCCTCTTTGTTGCCTTCCCTCAATATATTTGTAGACGAGAGTTATCATTTATAAGTCTGCAGGTTTGTGAATTGCAGTGCCCCTGAGCTCCATTTTTCAACTCGCTCTCTTGGGAGCTGGCCGCAAAAGCGCAGGATTGCTTTAGGCCCTATTCTGCTTCCGGGCGGCAGACTGAGCCTGTGGTTAATTCTTCTTCCTGATGGGAAAATAGAGTGACCTGTGCCTGTCCCAACACCTAGAGCTAGTCTCTCATTGGTTCCCCCTCTTCCCGTTCACCCTCAGGACAAATTGCAACCTGTATGGAACAGGAGGTTAAAGGTGCTGATTCTCCAAGGAGGGAGATTGCTAGTAAAGCGGCTGGAATGGCGAACCCGAGCACAAGGAGATGAAAAATGAGGTGCCTTTTAGAAACCTTTCCCGATCACTCGGTGGACCATCTTCTGGGTTTCTCATGCATGTTTTCGATGTAGGAAGATGCCCTTGAACCTGGAGATTTGGGACCCATGGGATGGGTACCACGCAGTATTACTTTAAAGCGTCTGCGTTTGCTCACCGAACCTCACCAAACCCCTCAGCCCCAAGAGTGTCCACCCTTATGTCTCAATCAGCTGCGGGTCTAGATATGGTCAATCCAGGTGGCATCACAGCGCCTGAACGAATTTTGTAAGAATTTCTCTCCCTTTCACTGTCTTTGTTTCACGGGTTTTTAAAATTAATTGAGTTTTATAATGGGGTTTAGCTGCTTTTCACTGCTGTGTTTATGCAGCTTTACACCCACTTGACTCACTTACAGAGAGATATCAATACATAAGTTTTAAGATTCTTACTAGTCAGATATATTCTTGGGCGGTGAATAGGGGGTGTTGAGTCCAGTTCCCTGAGCAAGGAGTAGGTCTTGTCTATTACATATTGGGTTTATGGAACGGTATCTGAGCTAATTTGAAACCCTTGTTTTATGCATCACCCCACCTCACCTTTGCCGTTAGGCAGCCATAGTGTGTTTTCTAACCGTGTGACTCTGTTCTGTTTTGTAATTCAGTTCAAGGGCAGCGGTTTTTACATTCCCTCTATAGGTGATATCTTATGATAAGTGTCTTTTTCTGTGTGACTTATTTGACTTAGAATCGTCGTACCTAAATCCACTCATCATGCTGCTACTAGCCTTATGACGTTGATTTCATGGCTGAGTGATATTCCATTGTACATAAGGACCACAACTTCTTTATCCATTTTTCTCTTTCCTGGGATATTTAAGGTGTAACGAAGTGGAGGTTCTTGTCAACAGAGCAGCCCTAAACTTTGGGGTGCTTGTGTCTTGCTGATTTTTAGTTTTCCCAATTTATACGCCCATGAGTGGAAGTGCCCTATGCTCTCTAAGCTGAGTTTTGTAAATGTTTCAGGACACACCGTACACTTCTCCAGAGTGGCTGTTGGCAATTTACATCCCGCCCATCAGCGTAGCAAGGCTCCCGTTTCTCCGTGGCCTGTCCTGCATTTCTGGTTTTGACACTTTATTCAGCATGGCCCTTTTGACCGATGGGAAGCGAGACTTCTTTGTAGCGCTGATTTGCCTTTCCAGGTTGCTTGGTTGGCCAAAAAGGGCGTATGCGTTTTTTCCTGAATATATTCAGGAAAAAACGCATACGCCCTTTTTGGCCAAGGGCATCATTGTCGAGGTTTTGCCGCTTTTCCTGTGCTTTAAAGGCGATTCGAATCTGCCTCCTGAAATCTGTTTCCTGCAATTCTGCCTTGCTTTCAAATCCTCTTTGTTGCCTTCCCTCAATATATTTGTAGACGAGAGTTATCATTTATAAGTCTGCAGGTTTGTGAATTGCAGTGCCCCTGAGCTCCATTTTTCAACTCGCTCTCTTGGGAGCTGGCCGCAAAAGCGCAGGATTGCTTTAGGCCCTATTCTGCTTCCGGGCGGCAGACTGAGCCTGTGGTTAATTCTTCTTCCTGATGGGAAAATAGAGTGACCTGTGCCTGTCCCAACACCTAGAGCTAGTCTCTCATTGGTTCCCCGTCTTCCCGTTCATCCTCAGTTCAAATTGCCACCTGTATGGAACAGGAGGTTAAAGGTGCTGATTCTCCAAGGAGGGAGATTGCTAGTAAAGCGGCTGGAATGGCGAACCCGAGCACAAGGAGACGAGAAATGAGGTGCGTTTTAGAAACCTTTCCCGATCACTCGGTGGACCATCTTCTGGGTTTCTCATGCATGTTTTCGATGTAGGAAGATGCCCTTGAACCTGGAGATTTGGGACCCATGGGATGGGTACCACGCAGTATTACTTTAAAGCGTCTGCGTTTGCTCACCGAACCTCACCAAACCCCTCAGCCCCAAGAGTGTCCACCCTTATGTCTCAATCAGCTGCGGGTCTAGATATGGTCAATCCAGGTGGCATCACAGCGCCTGAACGAATTTTGTAAGAATTTCTCTCCCTTTCACTGTCTTTGTTTCACGGGTTTTTAAAATTAATTGAGTTTTATAATGGGGTTTAGCTGCTTTTCACTGCTGTGTTTATGCAGCTTTACACCCACTTGACTCACTTACAGAGAGATATCAATACATAGGTTTTAAGATTCTTACTAGTCAGATATACTCTTGGGCGGTGAATAGGGGGTGTTGAGTCCAGTTCCCTGAGCAAGGGTAGGTCTTGTCTATTACGTATTGGGTTTATGGAACGGTATCTGAGCTAATTTGAAACCCTTGTTTTATGCATCACCCCACCTCACCTTTCCCGTTTGGCAGCCATAGTGTGTTTTCTAACCGTGTGACTCTGTTCTGTTTTGTAATTCAGTTCAAGGGCAGCGGTTTTTACATTCCCTCTATAAGTGATATCTTATGATAAGTGTCTTTTTCTGTGTGACTTATTGCACTTAGAATCGTCGTACCTAAATCCACTCATCATGCTGCTACTAGCCTTATGACGTTGATTTCATGGCTGAGTGATATTCCATTGTACATAAGGACCACAACTTCTTTATCCATTTTTCTCTTTCCTGGGATATTTAAGGTGTAACGAAGTGGAGGTTCTTGTCAACAGAGCAGCCCTAAACTTTGGGGTGCTTGTGTCTTGCTGATTTTTAGTTTTCCCAATTTATACGCCCATGAGTGGAAGTGCCCTATGCTCTCTAAGCTGAGTTTTGTAAATGTTTCAGGACACACCGTACACTTCTCCAGAGTGGCTGTTGGCAATTTACATCCCGCCCATCAGCGTAGCAAGGCTCCCGTTTCTCCGTGGCCTGTCCTGCATTTCTGGTTTTGACACTTTATTCAGCATGGCCCTTTTGACCGATGGGAAGCGAGACTTCTTTGTAGCGTTGATTTGCCTTTCCAGGTTGCTTGGTTGGCCAAACAGGGCGTATGCGTTTTTTCCTGAATATATTCAGGAAAAAACGCATACGCCCTGTTTGGCCAAGGGCATCATTGTCGAGGTTTTGCCGCTTTTCCTGTGCTTTAAAGGCGATTCGAATCTGCCTCCTGAAATCTGTTTCCTGCAATTCTGCCTTGCTTTCAAATCCTCTTTGTTGCCTTCCCTCAATATATTTGTAGACGAGAGTTATCATTTATAAGTCTGCAGGTTTGTGAATTGCAGTGCCCCTGAGCTCCATTTTTCAACTCGCTCTCTTGGGAGCTGGCCGCAAAAGCGCAGGATTGCTTTAGGCCCTATTCTGCTTCCGGGCGGCAGACTGAGCCTGTGGTTAATTCTTCTTCCTGATGGGAAAATAGAGTGACCTGTGCCTGTCCCAACACCTAGAGCTAGTCTCTCATTGGTTCCCCCTCTTCCCGTTCACCCTCAGTTCAAATTGCCACCTGTATGGAACAGGAGGTTAAAGGTGCTGATTCTCCAAGGAGGGAGATTGCTAGTAAAGCGGCTGGAATGGCGAACCCGAGCACAAGGAGACGAGAAATGAGGTGCGTTTTAGAAACCTTTCCCGATCACTCGGTGGACCATATTCTGGGTTTCTCATGCATGTTTTCGATGTAGGAAGATGCCCTTGAACCTGGAGATTTGGGACCCATGGGATGGGTACCACGCAGTATTACTTTAAAGCGTCTGCGTTTGCTCACCGAACCTCACCAAACCCCTCAGCCCCAAGAGTGTCCACCCTTATGTCTCAATCAGCTGCGGGTCTAGATATGGTCAATCCAGGTGGCATCACAGCGCCTGAACGAATTTTGTAAGAATTTCTCTCCCTTTCACTGTCTTTGTTTCACGGGTTTTTAAAATTAATTGAGTTTTATAATGGGGTTTAGCTGCTTTTCACTGCTGTGTTTATGCAGCTTTACACCCACTTGACTCACTTACAGAGAGATATCAATACATAGGTTTTAAGATTCTTACTAGTCAGATATACTCTTGGGCGGTGAATAGGGGGTGTTGAGTCCAGTTCCCTGAGCAAGGAGTAGGTCTTGTCTATTACGTATTGGGTTTATGGAACGGTATCTGAGCTAATTTGAAACCCTTGTTTTATGCATCACCCCACCTCACGTTTCCCGTTTGGCAGCCATAGTGTGTTTTCTAACAGTGTGACTCTGTTCTGTTTTGTAATTCAGTTCAAGGGCAGCGGTTTTTACATTCCCTCTATAAGTGATATCTTATGATAAGTGTCTTTTTCTGTGTGACTTATTTGACTTAGAATCGTCGTACCTAAATCCACTCATCATGCTGCTACTAGCCTTATGACGTTGATTTCATGGCTGAGTGATATTCCATTGTACATAAGGACCACAACTTCTTTATCCAATTTTCTCTTTCCTGGGATATTTAAGGTGTAACGAAGTGGAGGTTCTTGTCAACAGAGCAGCCCTAAACTTTGGGGTGCTTGTGTCTTGCTGATTTTTAGTTTTCCCAATTTATACGCCCATGAGTGGAAGTGCCCTATGCTCTCTAAGCTGAGTTTTGTAAATGTTTCAGGACACACCGTACACTTCTCCAGAGTGGCTGTTGGCAATTTACATCCCGCCCATCAGCGTAGCAAGGCTCCCGTTTCTCCGTGGCCTGTCCTGCATTTCTGGTTTTGACACTTTATTCAGCATGGCCCTTTTGACCGATGGGAAGCGAGACTTCTTTGTAGCGCTGATTTGCCTTTCCAGGTTGCTTGGTTGGCCAAAAAGGGCGTATGCGTTTTTTCCTGAATATATTCAGGAAAAAACGCATACGCCCTTTTTGGCCAAGGGCATCATTGTCGAGGTTTTGCCGCTTTTCCTGTGCTTTAAAGGCGATTCGAATCTGCCTCCTGAAATCTGTTTCCTGCAATTCTGCCTTGCTTTCAAATCCTCTTTGTTGCCTTCCCTCAATATATTTGTAGACGAGAGTTATCATTTATAAGTCTGCAGGTTTGTGAATTGCAGTGCCCCTGAGCTCCATTTTTCAACTCGCTCTCTTGGGAGCTGGCCGCAAAAGCGCAGGATTGCTTTAGGCCCTATTCTGCTTCCGGGCGGCAGACTGAGCCTGTGGTGAATTCTTCTTCCTGATGGGAAAATAGAGTGGCCTGTGCCTGTCCCAACACCTAGAGCTAGTCTCTCATTGGTTCCCCGTCTTCCCGTTCACCCTCAGTTCAAATTGCCACCTGTATGGAACAGGAGGTTAAAGGTGCTGATTCTCCAAGGAGGGAGATTGCTAGTAAAGCAGCTGGAATGGCGAACCCGAGCACAAGGAGACGAGAAATGAGGTGCGTTTTAGAAACCTTTCCCGATCACTCGGTGGACCATCTTCTGGGTTTCTCATGCATGTTTTCGATGTAGGAAGATGCCCTTGAACCTGGAGATTTGGGACCCATGGGATGGGTACCACGCAGTATTACTTTAAAGCGTCTGCGTTTGCTCACCGAACCTCACCAAACCCCTCAGCCCCAAGGGTGTCCACCCTTATGTCTCAATCAGCTGCGGGTCTAGATATGGTCAATCCAGGTGGCATCACAGCGCCTGAACGAATTTTGTAAGAATTTCTCTCCCTTTCACTGTCTTTGTTTCACGGGTTTTTAAAATTAATTGAGTTTTATAATGGGGTTTAGCTGCTTTTCACTGCTGTGTTTATGCAGCTTTACACCCACTTGACTCACTTACAGAGAGATATCAATACATAGGTTTTAAGATTCTTACTAGTCAGATATACTCTTGGGCGGTGAATAGGGGGTGTTGAGTCCAGTTCCCTGAGCAAGGAATAGGTCTTGTCTATTACGTATTGGGTTTATGGAACGGTATCTGAGCTAATTTGAAACCCTTGTTTTATGCATCACCCCACCTCACCTTTCCCGTTAGGCAGCCATAGTGTGTTTTCTAACCGTGTGACTCTGTTCTGTTTTGTAATTCAGTTCAAGGGCAGCGGTTTTTACATTCCCTCTATAGGTGATATCTTATGATAAGTGTCTTTTTCTGTGTGACTTATTTGACTTAGAATCGTCGTAACTAAATCCACTCATCATGCTGCTACTAGCCTTATGATGTTGATTTCATGGCTGAGTGATATTCCATTGTACATAAGGACCACAACTTCTTTATCCATGTTTCTCTTTCCTGGGATATTTAAGGTGTAACGAAGTGGAGGTTCTTGTCAACAGAGCAGCCCTAAACTTTGGGGTGCTTGTGTCTTGCTGATTTTTAGTTTTCCCAATGTATACGCCCATGAGTGGAAGTGCCCTATGCTCTCTAAGCTGAGTTTTGTAAATGTTTCAGGACACACCGTACACTTCTCCAGAGTGGCTGTTGGCAATTTACATCCCGCCCATCAGCGTAGCAAGGCTCCCGTTTCTCCGTGGCCTGTCCTGCATTTCTGGATTTGACACTTTATTCAGCATGGCCCTTTTGACCGATGGGAAGCGAGACTTCTTTGTAGCGCTGATTTGCCTTTCCAGGTTGCTTGGTTGGCCAAAAAGGGCGTATGCGTTTTTTCCTGAATATATTCAGGAAAAAACGCATACGCCCTTTTTGGCCAAGGGCATCATTGTCGAGGTTTTGCCGCTTTTCCTGTGCTTTAAAGGCGATTCGAATCTGCCTCCTGAAATCTGTTTCCTGCAATTCTGCCTTGCTTTCAAATCCTCTTTGTTGCCTTCCCTCAATATATTTGTAGACGAGAGTTATCATTTATAAGTCTGCAGGTTTGTGAATTGCAGTGCCCCTGAGCTCCATTTTTCA